>NC_048598.1:100108839-100408839 GCF_003668045.3 Cricetulus griseus
CGGTCCTATGCTGGTTCCCCAGCTGTCCATGAGCTCCCCCTTGCTCAGGTCAGCTGTTTTGTCTCAGCTCTGTGGGTTTCCCCAGCATGGTCTCGACTCCTTGCTCATCACTCCCCCTCCTCTTACAACTGGATTCCTGGAGTTCAGCTCAGTGTTTAGCTGTGGGTCTCTGCTTCCGCTTCCATCAGCTACTGGATGAAGGCTCTAGGATGGCATATAAGGTAGTCATCAATCTCATTATAGAGGAAGGGCATTTATGATCCAAAACTGTTGTTGAGAAATTTTAGAGGAAAGCATTAAGAGAGATGTGCCATCCACTGAGAATGCATTTTGTGTTGCAGAAACATTGCCATATAAGGAGTTTATCTTGAATTTGATTTCAGCTGGGCAAAGCAGTTTTTGATACCTGAAAATGAGATGTGTGGACAAAGAACACACGGGTGTCATGCATAGACCCTGGAACTCATGGATCTAACTGCTGGCTGCACACTATAACTCCCTAGGACTTTTTAAATTTTCCAAACCTCAGTTACAGTGAAAACAGAATCGGGGCCATAGGACCCTGGCTTGCACATTGCTTGGAACTCTCCGGGTGAAAATAGTGTGAGGTCATTCCCAAACCACTGTGTGCAAACATCCTCTGCATCCAGCTACTTGCAAATGGTTTCATAAGTAAGTGTGAAAATGTTTACTGATGAGTCTCGGCCTTTCACTCTTGCCCATTAACTGATTACTGTAATCTGTTCAACTCAGCCTCTGCTACTCAATTTGTCCAGGACTAAACACACTTTTACAAGTGTCCTATTATGTGGACATGGAATTGTGCCAAGCCCCCTAGCATACTGGGAATATTTATGGAGTGAACATTTAAGAGTGAATATTTTGGTTTAAAAAAAAGAAAAACTGTGAAAGAAAAGCATGCCATTCACCAAATTAAAGCAAAAATTGACATATATAGGGGTCCTGCAGTATTAAAACATTAATAACTGACCCAAAGTATTAAAATCGATTTTATAAGGATACAAGTTAACTATAAGGATAAAAGTCAGGTCATCTTCTTTGGTCATTCTTTCCTTTTTGTTTTTAAGGTGGGTGCTGACCTGAAGTCACTTCACAGCTAAAGCTAGTCCTGTAATCCCAATATTCCCAGCACCACCCTGAGTTCTGAAAATAGTTCCATACCACACACATATGTCCCACTGTGAAACTACATGGTGTCGTGCTGTTATTCTAAGATGCTGAGGGATACAGTATTTAATATTTTCATCATCTCTAGGATATTCTCCTTCCCAAGAACATTTTTATTTCCACAGAGGCAAAGGGACTCAGGCTTGTTTGAATAAGGGTTTCCTCCTTTTATATTTGAGACAGAGTTTAATTTAATTTACAATACCCAAAGGAGGATGCTAAACTTGTGAATTAATTGGTGATTAGACAAGAATTGTGACATGGCATCATGGAGAATAGTGAAGTATTGATCCCCACTACAACATAGATGTCCCCAGAGAATAGTGAAGTATTGATCCCTGCTATGACATAGATGTCCCCAGAGAATAGTGAAGTATTGATCCCTGCTATGACATAGATGTCCCCAGAGAATAGTGAAGCATTGATCAGTACTATGACATAGATGTCCCCAGAGAATGGCATGCTCTGTGAGTAAGGCCAGTTACTGAGACCCCAAATGGTCTAGAGTCCCATTCCTAGAAAGTTCAGAAGAGGGACATCTATGTATAATGAAATTGGATTGTTGTTTGTCTAGGGTCTAGAGCGAAGACATAGAAAGGGAATGAAGTCACAGCTAATGATGACAGTATGTTGTTTTGATTTCAGAGATAACAGTGTGCTAAAAATTGACTGTGGAAATCACTGCTAACATAAGTGAATTCACTAAAACACGGCCTTGTGCAGGCTAAATGAATACCCTAGGTGGTGTCTGCTTCCTGTCTCAGCCAACAGGCTCCTACAGAACCTTTTTAGCAATTAATGAAATGCATTTTTTGTTAATTTTTTATTCGTGTCTGTCTGTCCTCTCTCTCTCTCTCTCTCTCTCTCTCTCTCTCTCTCTCTCTCTCTCTGTGTGTGTGTGTGTGTGTGTGTGTGTGTGTGTGTGTGTGTGTGTGTGTGTGTGTGTGCACCTGTGCACATGCCTAAGGAGGCCAGAAGAGATTTGGGGCTCTTCTGGTTATGGGTGCTGGCAATGACCTCTGGTGCTCCATGTGGGAGGAAGTGTGCTTAGTCACTGAGCCATGTCTGCAGGCCCTACTGGTTTTTCTTACACCTTTGAAATAATACCCCATTTGCTGAAGCATATTTCAAAGTTCCCTAAAACATTATTTTAGAAATTACCAACAATAGATTTCCTTTCAGTGCTGGCTGGGTGGATATCTCGGTTGCAGAACAATTGCCTGGCTTGTATAGTACCTTGGGTATAGGTTCAGAAGTGAAAAACCAAGAGACAGTATGAAAGAAAGAACAAGGAGGGGAATGGAGGAGTTTAGGTTAGGAGAGAGGGAGGTACAGAAGGAGGTACTGGAGAGGGAGGAAGAGGAGAGAGAAGGGAAAAAGAATGAAGGGAGGGCAGGAGGGGGGAGGGAGGGGGGAGGGAGGGAGGGAGGGAGGGAGGGAGGGAGGGAGGGAAAGAAATCACTTACCTGGGGACTTTATAGGTTACACAGGTTTTTCTTGATCACATGGAGTCTCTGTAATCAGTGTAAGGCTGTTGTGGTCAAACTTCCCTCAAGACAAAATGAAGACAGATGGTGTTAACAGGATGAATCATCCTTAAATGCCAGTGTTGTAAACAATAGAAGTCCAAAGGCGACAAAGGATTTATGATCATCCTTGAAGGACGTTAGTGTTCCAGTCTGGCCTGGGCTTGGCACCTTTCTTTGGCGTAGTGTGCCATCTTCGAGGGAACAGAATCAGCTCACATTTGGGTCCCCACATTTGGAATTGTGAGTTTTGCCACTTTTCAGTCTAGGATCTTCATGAGTGTATATGTCACCTGATTGTGACACACACTGGAGCCTGTGGAGGACAGCGTGACAACCCTCAACCTGGAGCAGTGCCTAGGACAGAGGCAGAGGCAGAGGCACAGACTAGGGCTTTGAAATCTTAGAGTCAACCCCATAGCCAGATGCCCCTCTCGGCCCTGGGCTGCCCCATTCTGCAATGTGGTCCAGTCCCCAGTTCAGTCCCTTTTCTGCCCAGTGATCCTAGAACACCCTGTCTCTCCAAACAGTGCTGAGGGGAGACAGTCATTGGAGCCCCAGAGTCTTTATGAGGTTAGCACATGAGAGGAGGGTCCCTAGTACCTCCTCTGTCCACCTTCTCTTCAGTGGAGTACGGTTTTACAGGAAGTTATATTGGAAGTGCTCCCTGGCTTCCTCCACCCTGTCTTCCCAGGAAGATAATAAATACCGGGGTGGAGCCTTTCCTGGGGTTTGCAAACCTCCCCTCCCCCCTTCTAGCCACATCATTAAGCATATGTCACATGGAATGCATACTTTGACTGGTGGCTCTTCGAAGGGAGTTCCCAATCTGCCTCAGCCCTGGGATCACATCCACAGCAAGGCTTTACCTTATCCTATTAAAATTCTACATACGGCATTCTGAGAACGACTCTATAAAATCACATGTCAAGGGAGAAAAAAGACCGGCTGGAGAGAGGGCTCAGGGGTTAAGATCACTGGCTGCTCTTCCAGAGGACCTGGGTTCAGTTCCCAGCAACCACATGGTGACTCATAACCTCTATAAGGAGATCTGATGCCCCCTTTTGTCATGCAGACACACATGCAAATAGAGCACTCCTATGCACAAATTACATACAAAAGTATTAAAAGGAAAAAAAAATGAAGAAGAAAAGAAAAATTTCTTAGCAACTTTTCAGATGTTACTTGAGAGCCAGAAAAGTGGTATACATAGTTAATATTAAGACGACTGAGCATGATTCTCCTTTAAGGACCTGTACCCACTTATATGTGGGCGTGTCTTACTTCTGTTACTCTTCTTTGATATGCCCATTCCCACACTCCCATGTCTATCTGTCTTCTGAGTGTCTCTCTTAGACATCGTGCTCAGGCCTATGTTAAAATAACTTTATTAAACTCCATAACTCTGCTTTATATACTGACTACAATTAAAGTTCTTATGTGCCCTAGTCATAGGTATCCTGCTTTAGTTGAAGTCCCTAAGATGTTAAGGAAACTCTGTCAGCTGCTGAGGGTGACAGCATGGAGCTTTGTCTCTGTCCCTTTACCACTGCCATATTGTGTTATTTTCTAGGAGTAAATACTGTTCTGTTTTGGGGGGCAGGGTGGGGACTGTTTGTCAGTGTGTGTGTGTGTGTGTGTGTGTGTGTGTGTGTGTGTGTGTGTGTGTGTTTGGTATCTATCACAATTAACAAAGAACCAGGAATCAAATCTTTAAATTTCATTCAAAGAACAGGGAATCTGGGAGGATGGGGGACAACCTATCTTCCCCAAGGCTTCCCTTTGTAGCCAGAACAAAGGCAATCAATCAACTGAAAGTTAGTCTTGTCCCTCTGACAAAGTGGGAAGCCTTGTCTCTGAGACTCCAAACTGTCCCTCATTGCTTTCTTTCCCTGTGTAGCCAGGAAGGGTTTGTATATACTAAAGCCACTCAGTCCTGGATTCTTCCTTCCTGGCTTCAGATGACATATACCTTTTCTTTATTTTTTCTTTTGATTTTTTATTATAGTACTTTCTAAGTTTTCTTGTTTTGTTTATTTGTTTTTGTTTTTACATCAAAATCAAAGTTACCCCCATGCCTCTTCTTCCCAGTCCCTCCCTCTCCTCCCACCTTCCCCATCCACTCCTCCCCCACTGTTTCTCTGTAGACACAGGTGGTCCTTCCATAGATATCAGCCGTGGTGGAATATCAAGTGTCAGTGAGACGAGGCCCCTCCTCTTCTATTAAGGCTGGGTGAGGCAAGGCAGAAGGAAAGGGTCCCAAAGGCAGGCAGCAGAGTCAGAGCCAGCCCCTGCTTTCCCTGTTAGGAGTCTCACAGGAAGACCACGTTACACAACTGTAACATGTGCAGAAGGCCTAGGCCAGTCCCATTCAGGCTCCCTGGTTGGGTGATATCTACCTATAAATATTATCTTTAAACCAGCCGCTATCAGTATGCCAGTGCTGGACTGTGGACTAGCAGTATGCACATGCTGATTTCTTCTGATAAATGAAGTGCAGATGTGCTTTTGTAAATGGGATCCAAACTAGTAACTAAGCTAGAGCACGGGAGGCAAGTTTTCCACCACCAAGTTATACCCTAGTCTTACTTAAGTTTTATCAAGATGCAGAGCAAACAATGCATTGACATGACACTTGAATTAACAATCTTGTTGGCTTTTCTTTTCCACTGTAAGAAACAACAACAGAGAGCCTTTGGGTTGAGATTCTCTCTGTATTTAATGGGAAGGTATTGTCTCAACCCCCTCTACACTCCTTTCTTTGTCCTTCGTTTCAAGACATTCCCTTTGGGTCTGACCCATGGCCACACTGATGCCTAGCAAATGTCAGTCCCTTGCATACTCCTCCCAGTGAAGAGAACAGGCAAAAGAAGCTAGTCAAGCATTTTGGGGTCTAAGACCTAGGATGCTGTTTCTAATCATTAACTACCAGTTCAGTCTTAGTTCTCTTCACAGTTCTGTCCTGGCCACAGTCTCAAATGCCAAAACAAACCAACAAAACCTTAAAGGGCACTTGTAGCAGTTTGCATGAGAATATCCTTCATAGGCTAAGCTATTTGAATAGTTTGTGGCAATGTTTAGGTCGGTTTAGGAGGTAAGACTTTACTGGAGGAAGTATGGTAGACTTGGAAGTCTAAAAGTCATGCACCATTACCAGTTCACGCTCAGCCTCCAACTCTAGCCACATTATTTGCTTACTTCCGTGCTTCTGTTATGACAGACTCTTATCCCTCTGGAACCAAGAGCCAAATAAACACTTCTGTATGTGGCCTTGATAATGGTGTTTAATCTCAGCAACAGAAATGTAAATAACAACACTGATCTGTAGTCTGGGTTCTTGTCACTATTATGTCCTTTCCCCGGAAGTAAGCACACTTCTTGAAAGTTACATGTAAGGGTGTGCCCCAAACTCCAGTCAAGGTACGAGGATAAAGAGGTACAGGAACACATAATGGGTGTAACAACCAGTCTGGTCAGCTTGTGTTATCTTGATAAACCTTATAGGGTCCTAGGTAACAACTTTTGGTGGCAACTCTTTCTCAGACTTGTTCTTGCTATACAGGAAACTGTTTGCTTCCTATATTGGAAAATCTCCTCTATCATCCAATCATAAAACTACTTTCTAGAACGAACCTTCCCCTGGGCCATGAAATTTGTTGTCTGAATTCATGAGACAAAGGACTCAGTTACTGGCCTGGGTTGGCTTTGGTAGGCATTGATTTCTTGGAACCCCAGCTCACTGAATTGTACTCGTCTGAGGTCAGAAAGCCAACATTGTTACAACTCAAGAACTAGTAGTTTTGGAAACCAGAGGACAGAGTAAAGCTGGCCAATGGGGCCACCCAGGTGAGAATTCAAAGGCACCTGGGCTAGTCATCTATTAATTTAGTCTAATGTAAACATTTAACTCCTTGGGATACAAGTACCACCCTCAGTATGGGTGGACCATCCCACCTCAATTTGCCTAATCTAGACATTCCTCACAAACGTGCCCAAAGGTTTGTTTTCATGGTGATCCTAAATACCATCAATCAGACAGTCAAGATTAGCTGCCACCTGTTGCAAGAATTCAAAACGCATAATGCACTTTGGGAACACAATTGGCACAATCCGATGTGCTCTTCGGTGGTGCCCACTGGGCTATGCAGTGAGCAGGAAGCAGGGGGAGCATGTCCCTTCTTCTACAAAGATTCCATATTTGTCTAAGATATATCTGTGCTGCAAGTCCACACTGCCAACCTTGGGTTTCACACATTGAAATCATTACTTTTGTTGTCGCCAATTTTCTTTCCTTTTTTTGAAAACATTTCCACTTCACATTTGCTTTCACTAACTACAAAATAGACATTGTATTTCCAGAATGACCAAAGAAATGTGTGTGTGTGTGTGTGTGTGTGTGTGTGAGAGAGAGAGAGAGAGAGAGAGAGAGAGAGAGAGAGAGAGAGAGAGAAAACTAGGTCAAGATCATTACACTTAATATTCAATTCCTTAATAATCATGTAGCTCTTTGTCCCTGGAGTACTGGCAGCTAGTTTTTCAGTTTCATTTTTCATGTATATTTGCACATATTTAGGTCTTATCTTTAATACTATAAAGATGTGGGAAAATTCTACATGAGTGCAGAACAATCATTATATTTCCACTAAAGAGCTGTAGTTAAAATGACATAGATTCCACCTCTTTAGGGCAGGGTTGAGAATGTGTTTTTATTTCATTTTATTTTTAAAATTTATTTATTTTACATCCCAGCTGCAGTTTCCCCTCACTCCTCTCCTACCAGTCCTCCTCCCCATCCCACCCTCCTTCTCAGCCCCCAATCCACTCCCCTGTTTCTGTTCAGGAAAGGGCAGGTCTTTCATGAGTATCAACAACTCCCATGAGTATTGGTGTTAAGTCTGGAACCCAACAAGAGACTGCTTCCAATGCAAAACCAAAGAGTCTTTATTTGCAAGTTAACCGAGGTCTCTCAGTCCTTCTGAAGCCGCAACAGCAGCCACAGGAGAAGAGCGGGAGAGACTAGAGAAGTGAAGGAAAGATGTTTATATAGTAGCTAGGCAGGAAGGAGAAGCCCAAGGAACGCCAAACCAGTCTAACTACAGGCTTGGGATTGGTTTAAGGTCTCCAAAACTTCATAGTTACAGCCTTGGGATTGGCTCAAACCTAGACTGAGCTGATTGTCCTGGGTCCAGGGGAGTTCTAAGCCTTCTGGATGGTGATTGGCTATCCCCCATGAAGTGGTAGGAATTCCCAATCTAGACCAGCCTGAAGAGCTTCCAAACCCAGGGGAAATTCTAAGCCTGCTGGCCTGGGATTGGTCAATTTTTCCAGCTCAGGGATTAGCTGACTTTTGGTTCAGGGGCAGAGATGGCTCTGATCCTGGGGCCAAACTGTGTTTCTTTCTATGGTTCTTTTAGCTTTCTGCTCCAATTTTAGGGCCTGGATGAATTTCTTTTACATGTCCCAAATCTAGGAGCCAAGTGTGCTCTTTTGGCGTTAGAGTTTCAGAGTTAGGGTGTTTTTCCCTGACTCTAGGCTTAGGGATAAAATGTCTCTTTCACTGGCTCGGGTCCCATATCCAGGCTGTGTTTATTTCACTGGGTTGGATCTTGGTGCTGAGCCATTCAGAGTCTGTGGAGGGGCATCAGGTCAGGGATTTTCTGGGGCCTGGGTCTCTCAATGGCATGTCAAGTTGCAGTAAGACTAAACACTTCCCCATGTAGTAGGGTAGGCAGGGCAACCCAGTATGAGGAGTAGAGTCCCAAAAGCCAGTAAAAGAGTAGGAGACATCCCCTGTTCCCACTGTTTGGAGTCCCACAAGTGGACCAAGCTACACAACTGTAACATATATACAGAGGGCCTAGGTCAGTCACATGCAGGCTCCTTGGTTGTCAGTTCATCTCTCTGAGCCCCCGTGACCCGAGGTTAGTTGACTCTGTGAATTTTCTTGTGGTGTCCTTGACCTTTCTGGCTCCTACAATCCTTTCTCCATCTCCTTTGCAGGATTCCTGAACTCTGCCTAATGTTTGGCTGAGTCTGCAGTTTCCAACAATTGCTCGATGAAGCTTCTCTGAAGACAATTGGTCCGGGCATCAAACTGGTCATAGGAGATGTCCAGTTCAGACTGTGTGTTCACTATTGCTAGGAGTCTTAGCTGGGGTCATCCTGGAAGATTCTCTTATGCCAGGTTTTTACCTGACCCTGAAATACTCCCCCCCCAACTTCAGTAGTCTAATTCAGTACTCTCTTCCTTTGTCCACCCCCAATCTGATAGCCAGTATTGTATTCCCATCCCCACTTGCCTTCAGTCCATTCACTAAATCTCTTTTATTTCCCTCTGAATCCATCATTGAGACATTGTAATGGCTTGCCGTTCTGTTTGCTGCATCCAGAGAGACACACTTGTTTGGATCATCCAGGATGTGCCTAGAAGCATTCAAAACGGTAGTCACATATTGAATGAGGCATCAAGGAAACAACAATAAATGTGTCTTCAGTGTCTGAAATACAGAGATACCTAGACTTTAAGTGTGAGCTGTGAAATGTAAGTTACCTGCAAATGCCATTCCCATCTATGTAAGGCGGTGCTGTGACAGGGAATGTCCTTCTGTATATATGTTTCTCTTATTGGTTGATGAATAAAACACTGTTTGGCCAATAGAGGCAGGAAGATAGGCGGGACTAGGGGACGAGGAGAATTCTAGGAAAGGTAGGCAAAGAGAGATTGAGAAAAGATGCCATGTAGCCACCAAAGGAGTAGCAGGTCCGGGCATTTTCTGGTAAGCCAAGATCATGTGGAAATACTTAGATTAATAGAAATGGGTTAATAGTTAAGACAGAGCTAGCCAGTAAGAAGCCCTAGCCATTGGTCAGCAGTTTAATAATTAATATAAGTCTTTGTGTGCTTATTTGGGGCTAAAGTGATGGTGGGACCTGGAGGGACAAAAAAAAATTCCAGTTACAGTGCTGATATGTGTGATTTTGCTCTGCTTTTCTAAAAAGCTGTGGTTTTATTGTATGTTTATTTGCTTGTAATTTGTGTTTATGTATATGACTATTATACCTATATGTATATCCCTATATGTATATCTATGCACTGAATGTATGCCTTATAACCCTGAAGGCCAGAAAAGGCATGAGATTCACCTGGTACTAGAGGTATGACATTTGTGAGCTGCCATGTGAATCCTGGTTCTGAACCTCCATCTTCTGCAAGAGCAGCCAGTGCTCTTAACTGCTGAGTGATCTTCCAGCCCCTTCTTGGTTTTTCTTAAAGTGAGTGGTTTGGGTTTCAAATTGGAGGTTTTTCACTGAGCTAAGGCCAATACTAAGCTTGTACCATGAGGTCATTGAGGTCTACTTGTTTTTCTAGAAGAATATGCCCTGCATATGTCTTATTGCCTTCCCTCAGCACCCAGATACATTTGTGAATAATTTAAATTATGTAAACTTAATAAAGATGGTGAAAGTAATGCAAATCTCACAATTTTGTAGTCAACAGAGGTGCCCTAACAAGAATGTCACATTGTGAAATGACACTTAGCCTAACACCTGCAGAGAGCTTTCATGCCACTTGTACCTTGACAGACTTCCTAGCTGCTTTGTCTCACAAACCAAACAAGAAATGCCTACTCATCACTGAGGCAGAACTCTCCAAAGAAGATGAGCTTCTGCCATCAGACTTGCACACATGCTTCCAAATGTTTAAGATGATAAGAAATGAAACCACAGAGACACTGAGAGAGATCGCTTCCAGGGAACTTGTTTGAGGTTCGGATGGAGACAGAAGATGACAATTCAGTAAAACTGTCTTACTGGTGTCACAATTGGCACAGTCCAATGTGCTCTCGGATGGCACTGTTCAGCTGGAGACTCTGCTTAGAAACCCTGCCTCAGCCTCACTCCTCCCTTTCCAAACCCTTCCACCTCAGAAAGACCAACATTCCAGGCTCCTCCCCTAAAGCACAAGACGGCACCTACAGGGTACTTAAGCCCCAGCCTGTAGATTTCTCTCTTGCTCCCTTTCCCAAGAGAGAGTCACTCCGGAGTGCTTTGCTCAGATTAAACCTGGTCCTTTACTTTGTTTGTTTGGTTTTGGTTTCTGAGACAGGGTTTCTCTGTGTAACAGCCTTGGCTGTCCTGGAACTCACTTTGCAGACCAGGCTGGCCTCAAACTCACAGAGATCTGCCTGCCTCTGCCTTCTAAGTGTCGGGATTAAAGGAATGTGCCAACGCCATCACCTGGCCCCTTTATTCCTTAATTTGGCTCAATTTGGTTTACTACTTTGGCAGAGAAACCTACTAATGGGGATACAAAAAAACAACAAACAAACAAACAAAAAGACCTATCAGGTACACACTGGGCCCTTCAGTGAGCAGGAAGCAAGTGGGGTGTGTACCTTCTTCAACAAAGACACCATAGTATTCTAAAGTATGTTATAGCAGACATGTGGCATGTGTTTAGAAGCAAATCCTTGAAAAATACAAATATTCCTTTAAATAACATCTTGCTGACAGCAGCCTCGTGACCTGAGTTCAATGCTACTACCTCTTGTCTGAATTCTCCAACCCCCCCCCACAAAATATAACTAATAAAACTGTCTGTTCTGTGTGTGTGTGTGTGTGTGTGTTGCATGCACCTGAGACTGAGCCTGTGCATGAGCAGCTGTGCCTTATTCTCTGAGACAGGGTCTCTCACCTAACCAGAAGCTCAGTTTCACTGGCCAGTGAACTTTGAGACCCCGCCTGTCTCTGACTCTGCATTGCTGGTGTTGCAGATGTGCACTGCCATCTCTGGCTGTTGACACCAGTTCTGGGCACTCAATCTCAGGGCCCTGTGCTTAGCAAGCACATGTTCTTATCCACAGAACCATCTCCCCAGTCCTGTTTGGGTGGTGCTTGTGTTTGCTTGCTTGCTTGCCTTATTTTTTTGCTGAGGTGTGAATTGAATACAGGGCCCTGCACTTGCTACTAAGTGTGCCACTAGTGAACTCTATGCAAAACTCCTTTTGTTTTTGTGAAACAGGGTCTTTGTGTTGCTCAGACTTCTGTCTCTGCTTTCCAGTATTGTGATTACAGGGGAGCATCACCAAGGTCAATACAGTATGAACTCAGGACTCATAACACTGTGCTGAGTCTGCTGACAGATGCTGTCTCATTTTGACAATCATATCCATGTTATGAGAAGGCATTTTTACAACTACAGCTCAGAGACATAGGGCAAACCTCCTGCCCATGATGTCACAGGCAGAATTTGCAATTCAAAGTCAAGATCTCATCACATAGCATAGGCTTGCCTCAAACTCAAGATCCCACTGACTTAGGCTTCCACAGTCCTGACATTGTAAGTTTACCATAAGGCCTGGCTCAGGCCAAACCACTTGAGAGCCTTCTATTACCTATGGAAAAAACTGACATTCCACATTACATTATCTTTTCACTAGAACCTGTGTCTCCTAAGAAACCCTTCCACCCCATCCCTGCCAAGCACCTACTGAGTGCAAATGCCATACCCCATACTCCTGCTTTGTTCCCACTATCAGATCAAGGCAGTTGGGAGGGGCACAATGTGTCAGTTTCCCAGGATGCCTAGGGATCAGAGATGTCACAATGCCATGCTTCAACTCCAGTGTGCAGATCCAATCCCAGATGTGCTTTGTGCTGACAGATGTTATCTGTGTGATGACAGGAATTTGGGCAGCTGCCAAGGCTCCCATGCTGGCAGAACTGGAGGTACAGGCCTTGATCTGGGAAGTTGAAGCTGTCCTGAATTCACCCCTGCTGGGCAGGGCAGCTGAAGGGAATCAGAACCACCGCAGAATGCAGGTCAGAGAGCCAGCCACAAATCCAGTTGGAGGCTTCCTGATTTTGAGCAAGGTCTGATCTGCATCACTATCAGCACAACCCTCTGGCTCTTGCTGAAGAACCACTAAGGTTGGACTCCTCCTGTGAGTGACTAACGTTGACCTCCATGCTTGCCCTTTGGGATGGAATCGCTCCACCAGCTCAGGGCCCCATGTTCCTGGTAGCAGCAGAGCCAAACTACATAGTGTGAGTCCTGTAGATGTCCTAACACCCAAGACTTCACTCTTTCGCATCTCAGGGACACCATCAAAACCATTCCTTGCCAGGGATAAGGAGTTGAGAAACGTCTGATCCACAGTCTAAGGCACCTACTCATGTCAACTAGCTGGGATTTGGATGGTGGAGCCACACAAACCTGCCTTATGTCTGCTGCCTCCACTTTCCTGCTGTAACTTAAGACAAGAATTTTAATTGAATTTTCCTGTTAGGATGTGGAGGTGATTAAGTGGACTAATTCCAGGTCAGAGATTGATTGGTCCAGGATGAATAAGCCTATCTGTCTCAAAAGGACATGTTAAGTGACTCAGGGCATAAAGACACTTGCTACAAAGCCTAGTGACTCAAATTTGATCCTTTAAATCCTCCTAAGAGTGAAAGGAGAGACTCAACTCTACAGAAGTTATCCTTTGACCAAAGCATGCATACCAGGCCATGTGTAGCACTGACAGTCACACACAATAATAAAACTTTTTAAAGATTCAGAGCTTTTGTTGTAAAAATGACAGCATTGGCCTGTCGATAAGGGTCAAGAAGACAGCAGTGTAGAGAGTCACATTATTGCTTAATGTAACTCCACTAGCTGGGAGGTTATGACAGAAGGATTGCCATGAGTTTGGGGCCTGACTAGGTATTTATTAAGACTATGTCTCAAACAGACTAAATAAATAAGTAAATAGAGTTGAGGATAATAGATGACTTCTAGTCCTAGGTACTGAGAGAAAAAAAGTAAAAGTAAAATATAAACATTATAGTAACAGAGATGGACATCATTCCTTTATTTGTACTGCATACTGGTCTCAACACACTCGGTGATCCTATAAGGTAAGACCCACTCTTCTAGTTTGCTTCCTGTGGCTGTGATGACACATTCTGACTAAAAAGCAACTTAGGGGAGGAAAGAGTTAATTTGCCTTATACTTCCTGGTTGCAGCCCATCACTGAGAGAAGTCAGGGCAGGAACTGAAGCAGAAACCAAGGACTAACTTTGCTTGCTGGTTCACTCTCTGACTCATGGTCAGCTAGATTTTTAGATAACCCAGGTCTCCTTGTCTAGAGATGGCACTGCCCACAGTGAGCTATGTCAATAAATAATTCCTCCTAGACACGTCCACAGGCAAACCTGATCTTGGCCATTGCTCAATTGAGGCTATCGTATCAGAATGACTCTAGACCGTGACAAGCGGACAATAAGAACCAAGCAGAACACCTATTATCACACTTTGTATTGAAATCAGAGTGAGAAGCTTCCAAAGCCTCTCAGGTAGCAAGCAGGGCTCTAGTGACATGTTTTTGTTTTTCTGTTTTATTTTTCCTCATGAATGTGTCCTGCTGTTGAATTCACAGTCTAATGACAGCAAGTGTTGCATGCATTTTAAGTCCAACAGTGTTAATAGCAGCTACCTTACATCTAGCTACTTTTGCTGTTTTGGTTTTTGAGACATGGTCTCATGTAGCCAAGGCTGGCCGTGATGTAACCCATGCTCCTAACTTCCACCACCAGGCCCTACAAGATACAAAAAAAAAAAAAAAAGTTTCGTTAAGCTGAGTGTAGTGCTTCAATGTCAACACTCCAGGGGCTGAGGCTGGAGGATTATGGTGATTTTGAGATCACCCTGGGCTCTATGATTTAGTTCCAGGACAGTGTGGGCTATATACAAGCTCCTCTCTACAGAAACAATTCACATGTTTTCTTGAGTTGTTTCACATCAGAGATGAGAAAGTTGAGCCTCTGAGGGGTAGATTAGCTGTCTACAAGTCACAAACACAATGATAATTGAAGAGATTTGTATAGAGACTTCAGTATGAAGCAAAGCAGGCCAGGGGATTAAGGTGGATGAGAGTGAAGGCTCTGATCACCCCACTTTCTCCTCTAGTAGAGCAGACTGGGGCTCAGAGAGTGGAAAACAGCTGCCAAGGCTTCCCAGCCTTAAGACTGGACTTTATTTCCACTAGGGATCCTGAGCACATAACTTCTTGGCTCCTTTTCTCCCTTCCAGAAGGAAAAGAAGAAACAATCACAGGAGAGCAAAGAAAAGATATGGGCAGGTATAGAGGTGGCTTGTTGTAAGGATGAGGGGGTGTTTAGGCTCCAAACAGGAGCTCCAGACCCTCTCTGTGAAGTTTCTGGAGCTTGTCCAAGGGATGCCTGTATGAGTGGATGGGGCCAAAGAGTCCTCCCCACCTAACTTGTGATAAGCCAAGATGGAAGAAAAGGGTGTCTGTCATGTTTTGCATCCTCCTTTCCCAACACTGAAAGGAGGATGCTATGGGAGCTGGGTCTTTTCTGAGCAGCTGGACATCCTGGGCCATCAAAGACAGCTGCAGCAGGAGTGCCCTTTGTTTGTGCTGAATCCTCAGGAGCCCCTTTTCATCTCCTAAAGGGTGTTCAAAAGCTGTTCTTCCTGTCGGTTTGCTGAGAAGGGAATCGCTTACTCAAAGGCTATGTGTGCTCCGTTGCTTATTAGCACTCTCATTGGAAATATCTATAGACGTGATTCCACCTTTTTGCAGGCACCCTTCACATACTGAAATTTGTGACTTAGATTCTGGAGTGATGGACCCCTATGCTTTCCTACGTGTCCCAATTTCTCTTTCCTTTCTATTATGTCCCATTCCTTCCTCGGGCCATGCTTTCACACTCAGACCTTCTGATTCTCTTCTTTCAAATGTCTATTTTTTTTGCTTCCTCTTCCACAATGCTCCCAGAGCCTTGGAAGGAGTGATATACTCTTGATTCTTCCTTGAGAGCTGAACTACCATGCCATGTAACAGTCACTTGCTCTTAGTGGTTAACCTGCTACATGTCTCTTTATCGGCAACCATGACCCACTGTAAGTGGTATCTTCCTGCACAACCCAGGCAGGCCAAGGCAGTGCTCTGTGGACATCAGAATACATTTCAGAAGGAATTTGTCAGCCGCTCATGCTCACTCAACTAAATGATAGCAGTTGCTTCCTCACTGTGACCTAGGATCACCTTACCATAAGTTTCTGACATGGCCTACTGTAGCAGATGTGAATTCTCTCTTGCAGCAGGGACTTAAATCCAATCTGGAAGTTGCTGGTTGTGCCCATAACAGTCCTTCCCCACTATTGCACAGGTGACACTTCTTGTCTTGCATATTGATAGTGTGGCATGAACTGCTGGAGAAAATTCTACCTCCGAAGCCCACATTCCATAATTAAGACAGTCAATACCTTGCAATCACGTTCGGCCTGTGCATTGATGAAGACAGTGTGGCTGCAGAGTAGCCAAGCACTGCATTTCTGGATAGAATTCCCTATACAGAAGTAGATTAGTTCCACTGGGAAGCTTGATTGGTGCTGACCCACCTGGCTGTCTTATGATGCTTAAAAATTGAGTGTGTGTGTGTGTGTGTGTGTGTGTGTGTGTGTGTGTTTCTCCTATCTTATCCTTCTGTCTTAAGGCAGAAAAATCCTATCCCTAACATGACAGTAAGGCTGAATGCTGTATCTTGTATGGCTTGGTACCTTGGAGACAATATGAAGCCAAATTTTCCTAGGGACTGTATATCACCAATGCACCAAGTTATAGCATCCCAGAACCCAAATATGAGCAAGAAAAAAGTGTCTAGGGGTGTAGGTATAAGTGACACAGGGAATCTGGGCAGATCATGGTAACCCCGGGATGTGGAAAGAACCAGAAGAATCAATAATCTACAACTGGGCTTGGGAAACAGTGAAGGAAACCCACACACAACAGGGCCTCCCTCCAGGTTAGGCACAAACCACACCCAAACACCTGTTTTCACAGATCGATCCTTTATGAAGCAGGGAAGCCTTGCAAGTGTCATTTGTAAGTGGAGAAAAGGGGGAGGTCTGTGTTGGAATGGACTAGCATGTGGTGGTAAAGGAGATGGGAAAGAAGGGAGAAGGGGAAGGGGACAAAGGAAAGGAGGAAGGGCTATTTGTCCTGGACAAAGGACTGCCCCTGGATAGAGAAGAGACAGACATGACACGTGGGCCTTTATAAAGGTGAAGGGGGAAACCCTGTGTTAGGGTGAGGTGTTTAACTTCAGTTGGGCATATTAATTAGCTGAGCCAAAGGGGCTTTTGATTGCTTGGCTTCAATACTTTGATAGCTGGATCTCAGTAGTCAGCCTCAGAAGGAGGAAGTGGCACAAGAAGGGAACAGTCCTTGGTGGCTAGCTTCAGGGATGTAATCGAATGGTTTTCAACAAGGCAGAGAGAATCGGGGAGAAGGGCAAGACTTGCCAGAGCCATGGTGGCCATGCTCTAGCCAGCAAGAGTCCCCTCAGCTGGGATCTCTGGACTCTGTCTATGTAAGAGTAGCAGAAACAGGGAATAGGGGCAACCCTGGCTGATTAAAGATATCTTGGAAAGGTGAAATCTGAGGAAGCAAGCTATCAGGGGACGTGAGAATTAGAAGTTAGTTTTGGGTGCCCCCATGTCTGGACTCAAAGAAACAGAAAAGGAAATTCTGAGCTCCAGGGACACAGATACTGCCAGTGAAAAGGGAGGCCCAGTGCTTTGAGTACTTGGTTAGATGTGGTCACAAGTGCCCTGTGCTGGGTCACAAAAGTCAGGTATCAATGGAGGTCTTTAAGATGAAGAATTCAAGGCATTTGGTGAGACTGTAGAGTCAAGACTGAATGATTTAGAGCCAAGAAGAATTCAGGGATCTTTGAAAGAAACTTGGAAAGGCACTTCAGGGAGGAAGCTCCGGGGGTAGATGGGAAACAGGAGGTCACACTGCTTCCTTTACTCACATTTTAAGATGGAGCATCCTCCCACCGTTGTCACCCTACCATCCCAGTAGGGTTCCCAAGCTGCCAACATCCACTCTCTCCTTCCCTCAACTCCTTACCCAGTTTCTGAACATCACGCTCATTTATGGTACAACCAGGGTGCCTCAAACTGTGAACCTCAGGTGTGTGAGAGCATTTACTTATTTGCTAGGACAGTTTGTGAAGTGATGAATTTATTTTCCTTTTCAGTTTTCTTGTCTTTCCTTGAGATCTGGTTTCTTGTAGTTTAAGCTGGACTTGAACCCACTATACATACAGCCTTGCAGTTCTGGCCCTCCTGCCTCCACCTCACAAGCCCTTGGACTGCAGGTTCGAACCATGTGAGTAGCTGGAGCCATGATATTCAGTTGTGGTTTTCAAACCCAGAAATTGAACCAGGACCTTAAGAATGCTAAGGCTATGGTCTAATGCTGAGTTACACCACCAGTTTGTCAAAAACTGTATCATCGTGGAAAAATGAAAAGTATTTCAAGCTACTGTTTTTTCTAATATGTTCAATACATACAGCTCCTAGTACCAGGCCCATGTACTATGCATACCTTCACTAAGGGTTGGCCAGTACTGGAGGTAGCGGTTATACCTGTTAAACCCAGCACAGGAGAGTGTGAAGGCTGAGGCTGGCAAGTTCCAGGGCAGCCTTAGACTATGAGACCCTGTATCAAGAAGCAAAACAAGTCAGGTGTTTTGGTGCACACCTGTAATTTCTGTGGAGTTCAAGCCTCATCTTCATTGCATGTTTAGGCCACTTTGGATTACATGAAATGTAACACACACACACACACATACACTGACACTAAAACTAAGTGTTAACTGATATTACACCTTTATGGAACTCCCAGCACAACTGCAAAGAGCATGTGTGTGCACATTCACACACTCACGGCCTGGAAATGAAAAGTGCACAAATGAAATATGGGTTCTCCTCCCTGCATGGTAATTCTAATTACTCTCACTCTTTCCTGCTAGTAGAGCACTTAATTGGTGTGAGAGCCTCTAAGCTCATTTCCCAACCCTCTGGTGTGTCTGTGAGGAGCCACGGCTTGGCCCTGGGCCTAGGAGCACTTGGTGATGATGGGGTAGCCGACGACTGTGACGTCAGTCAGTCAATCGGATTTAAGTCTGAATTGTCTGTCTTCGCACTGTAGGGTCTGTCAGGGGAAGGTGAGATGAGGTGTGGTTAGCTCAGTTCCGTTTGATTTTCTCAGGTAGCCCAGGCCTGCCTCAAAGTCACTATGTAGCTGAGCATAGCCTTGAATTCCAGATTCCCTGGCCCCACCTCTCAAGCTCTGTGATCACCTGCAGGCCTATGTCACCAAGACCAATTTCTTCCCTTTTGGTTTTGTGTACGTTTGTTTGTTGCTTGACTTTGAGACAGGGTTCACATGGCCTCATTCTGTGTCCCAGTCTGGCCTAAGCCTCTAGGATTAGAACCGTGCAGCAGCCAGCTCAGCTGACAAGATATCTATGATGTGGTCACATGGAAAACACGGCAGGAGATACCCATTTCTACAGCGCATTCACCTTTAAGACACTGCATGATCCCAAGCCTCAGTTTCCTTGCTTGGAAACCGCCTTACTGTAGACATCAGTGTAATGATGTATAATCCCAGAACGTAGCTACGGAGCAATCCCTTTTAATACCTCATGCTGAATCTAAAACTAACTTTTAAACGTACAAAAAATTTAAAATGTCTTTAACATTTCAAGTCCAGCTGTTTGCACTAAAATAATGAATTATGGATCTGCTATAAGATCATGTAAGAAAACTGGCTGTTCTAAAAGCTAATTACTTGTATGTCCTGCTGTTCTACAACCTCATCACTCCCTAGGAATCTGGCTCTTACTTAAATGATGAACTATTATTTTTTTAACACTCGCTGTTATAAAAGCTTAATTTTCAAATCTCATACCCTTGCCTGTATTTCAGAGGCTCACTGACTGACCTCTTCCTCCTGATAGCTCTGGAATTTCACTAGTCAAGGACCTTCTTAATCTGGGAAGGGGTCCCTAAAGGGGGCTCTCCTTTGCCTACTGCGGCAGCCGTGGGCTACGACTTCCCGACCAGATGACAGACGAGGGACTGCAAACCTACAAGGTCCCTGAACCTCTCTTGAAAGACTCCCACCCTGAGCCCACGCAGAGGCGAGATTCTGCCAGTCTCCTGCCCTTCACCAGCTCTGAGGCCGCACTCGCCAAGGCCCGATGCGCCGCCGACGTCCCGCGTCTTCCCAAGGGTCTCCCCGCAGCAGTGCAGCACGGGGTGACTTGTATGACACAGCCTCCTTGGAGTGCAGACTCAGAAATACAGGGACAAATGCCAACAACCCTGGCTTGCCATTCGCCAGTCACGGACAAAGAATCCCACAGAAGAGAATCTGTGAAATCTCGCCCTCTCGTGGCCATTGATTGACAGTACATGACACCCGTTTAAATTGTATGAATTAATTGGATTGTATAAATTGATTTTCTGTGGGTATTTTAAGGCAGGGCTTCCTGAAGGAGAACCTAGTGCCCTATTGCACATAGACACTTGGCTTGCGAACCTGTATGAGTTCGTGTTATATACGAATGCACAGCTTATTTAGGAATGGAAGTAACATGACCAGATTTTACACTTTTCTATAATAGTGTCCAGTTCTGCTCCCCACACACACACAGAGGCAGCCTACACTTTGAAATGGGAAGCAACCTCCCAGGAGGGATATACAACACACACACACACACACACACACACACACACACACACACACACACAGAGAGAGAGAGAGAGAGAGAGAGAGAGAGAGAGAGAGAGAGAGATGTAGACTTTTAAAAATTAAATTTTAAGTTAGCATGTAATGCAACTGGTTTTGAAAAAGAAGAGAAAAATAAGCTTTGACATTAATAACAAGCTTTTAACTAAAATAAGCTTACTAATAAACATATTCAGCTGAGAAATTGCCTAGATCGAATTTGCCTGTGAGCACGTCTGCACAATGTTACCTACTTAGTTTTTGAGGAATTTAGACTATTACTTTTGATAGAGGAAAGGCCTTGGAGACTAAATGTTTTCTCAAAAGGGTCACTTTACTCTGGCTCCATTGATTCTCCAACATGAAGAAAATAATGTAACATATGAATCACTTCAAAGGACTTGGATATGGACAAGTACTTCAAAATTCAGATCAAAGAACAATTTACAAAATATACCCTTAAGCAATCTAACCCAATCTAAATGAACATTACATTTTTCTTGTAAAATGCAACAACAGCTCTCCAATTTGGTCATTCCATAGTGTAAGTTCATTTCCTCACTGTAAATTAATATTACAATGAGAAATGGCTGACTCAGAGGGTAAAGTCCTACACTGCGATGTAAGGATCTACAGAGTCCACAAAAAATAGGTACTGCAATGCATATCCTTAAACCCATGGTTCTTTGGGAGAGACATGAGAGAGACAGTAGAATTTCAAGAGCTCATGAGCCTAGCCTGGAATGTATAGCAGAAACCACAAAGAGAGTGTATCAAGCAAGGTGGAAATTGAAGACCCCATAAGAGGTTCTTTTATGTCAAGCATACATGACTTACACGCACAGACACATGTGCACAAATAAGCACACATCACTTGCACACACTAAGATAAAGTCTACAATTATGTCAACTGTTACAAAGATATGTTGCATTTTTTTGAGAATTCATACAATGTATTTTGAACATTTTGCCCCTCCTCTTTTGCATAGTTCCATGATCCCTGAGGGGAAGAGTGTGATGACGAAATCCCATTTAGGACAGAGTGCTCCAAAATCCTTCTCTCTGGCCATTATCCAGTTGTGGATATCTGTGTTAGATCCCATTTACTGCAAGAAGTTTCTGTGACGGAAGCTAAATGAGGCACTAATCTATTGGTTAGCAGTAAGTAATTAGAAGTCACTATATTGTTATGTCCCTTTAACAGAAAAATAGCATTTTATTTTCCCCTAGGCTCATGTCCTCTCCAATCTCAGTTTCTTGGCTACCTGAGCAGTGTCAGGCATGGGTTCTGTCTCACAGTATGGTCCTTAAATCTGATCAGAAAATGGTTGGTTATTTCTATTGTATCAGCTTTCTTACAGGCAGTTCATCTTTGTAGGTCACAGGGTCTGTAGCTGGGCTGATGTTAACTTTTCTCCTCTTGTAGTGTGAAGAATACTTTCAAGTACCATAGACACTGGTGGGTAGTGGAAAAGACTCTGCTTTGGTGCCAGAAATTTCTCCATGTTCAATGAAACACATAAGTGTTGTTTTCAGCAACAGATCTGTGGGAATCAAGCAATTGCCTTGTCAATAGCCTGTGGTGTTTATCAGTTTCCATGGGGCTTCTTTTTTTAAATTCTTTAATTACTACTCATATTTACATATTTACATATCCACACCCCCATTCCCTCGCCTTCCCAACTTCCCATGTTCCCCACCCAACCCCCTCCTACCTACCTCCTCCACTCTTCCCCAGGGATAGTGAGGCCCTCCAGCAAGGATCTTCAAAGTCTGTCATATTGTTTGGGGGAGGGCCTAGGCCCTCTTTGCTGTATCTGGGCTGCAATGTTATCCCTCCCTAGGGAATGGGCTCCCAAAGTCCATTTGAGCTCTGGGGATAAAGACTTGTGCCACTGTTAAAGGTCCCATAGACTATCTTGGACTCCTAGCTGGTACCCACATTCAGAGGTCTTGGTTTGGTCCAATGTTGTTTCCCCAGCTCTATGACTAGTGTCTCCATGCTATCAGTAGGTCAGGTCCACTCTTTCTGCAGGTTTCTCCAGCCCCATCTTGGCTCCTTTGCTCATCCCTCCTCCCTCTCCACAACTGTATTTCAGTAGTATGGTTCAGTGCTTAGCTGTGGGTGTCTGTTTCTGCTTCGAACAGCAACTGGATGAAGGCTCTCCTTCTCCCTGTCCCTGGGCTCCAATTTGGTCAGGGGTCCTTCTTCCCATCCCCTTCTTCAAGGGACTATGCAATCTTCTCTTGGGGTTCTCCTTGTTTCCTAACTCCTTTGGCAGTGTGGATTGTAGACAAATGATCCTTTGCTCTATGTCTAAAAATCAAAAAGGAGTGAGTACATACCATGTTTATCTTTTTGTGATTGGGTTACCTCACTGAGGATGGTTTCTTCTAGTTCCATCCATTTGCCTGCGAATTTCAAGATTCTATTGCTTTTTTTCTGCTGAGTAGTAGTCCATTGTGTAAATGTACCACATTTTCTCTATCCATTCTTTGGTTGAGGGGCATCTAGATTGCTTCCAGGTTCTGGCTATTACAAATAATGCCGCTATGAACATAGTTGAGCATATGTCCTTATTGTATCAGTGTGCATTCTTTGGGTATATGCTCAAGAGTGGGATTGCTGGATCTTGAGGTAGACTGATTCCCATTTTCCTGAGAAACCGCCATAGTGTTTTCCAAAGTGGTTGTACAAGTTTGCATTCCCACCAGCAATGGAGGTGAGTTCCTCTTTCTCCAGCATAGATTATCATTGGTGTTATTGATTTTAACTATTCTGACAGGAGTTAAGACGGTATCTCAGAGTGGTTTTGAGTTGCATTTCCCTGAAAGCTAAGGGTGTTGAGCACTTTCTCAAGTGTCTTTCAGCCATTTTGGATTCCTCTGTTGAGAATTTTCTATTTAGTTCTGCACTCCATCTTTTAATTGCATTGTTCGGTGTTTTGGTGGCTAGCTTCTTGAGTTCATTGTATATTTTGGTGATCAGCCCTCTGTCAGATGTGGGGTTGGTGAAGATCTTTTTCCATTCTGTGGGCTGGTGTTTTGTCTTGCTGACTGTGTCCTTTCCTTTACAGAAGCTTCTCGGCTTCAGGAGGTCCCATTTATTAATTGTCGATCTCAATGTTTGATCTACTCATGTTATGTTCAGAAAGTGTACCGATTTGTTCAAGGGTGCCACCTACCTTCTCTTCTAGAAGGTTCAGTGTGGCTGAATTTATGTTGAGGTCTTTGATCCATTTGGACTTAAATTTAGTGCATGGCGATACATATGGATCTAGCTGCAATCTTCTACAAGTCCGAATCCATGGGGCTTCTTTATCCAACTCAATTAGAGGCAATACATTCTTGATAGTGAATACTTTACCTGGTGACATAAGCAGTCTAGTTGGTATTTGTTTACCTGATTATTTGGTAATGCCATTTATATTTCTTTTGTGTATGTGTAAGTTTTAGCTAGCTTCTGCAGTGGCAGTCTCCATATGGTCCTTAACATGGCCCTTAGTGTTGTCCCTCCTATTCCTTCCCTTATCTGTGTCTTTAATCACCCACACCCATCTATCCTCTTACTCTATTCTACTCCCTGTCTTTCCATAAAAATATCTTATTATCCACCCCTTTCCTTGGGAGATCCTCTACTCTTCCCTAACCCCTTACTAAGTACCTAACCTCTGTAGTTATTTGGACTGGAGCACACATATGGAAGGCTTAAAAGGTAACATCAACATGTATGAGAATATGGGATCCAGGTTACTTGACTCAGGATAAATTTTCTATCTCCATTCATTTATATGAGAATTTCACAATTTCAAAATTTTAAGAATATTGAATATCATTACATTGTGTAAATGTACCATATTTTCATTATTTATTCATCAGGTTGATGGACATCTAGGCAATCTAATTTCTGGCTATTATGAATAGAGTCACAATGAACATGGATGAACATGGATCTCCACAGGAAAATGTAGAGTCCTTGGGGCATATGCCCAAGAGTGGTATAACTAGATATTGAGGTAGATCAATTCCTATATTCCCAAGGAACCAAGATACAGAATTACATTGTGTTTGTACAAGTTTGACCAGCACCATTTGTTAAAGATCCTGTCTTTTCTCTTAATTTTGTCATAAATCAGTCATCTACACTTCTTAGGCTAATGTGTCTTCACTTTAATCCTACTGATCAGTGTTTTCATGACAATACAACACCTTTTATTGTTATACTCTATAATATGACTTGAAATCTCAGATGTTGGTAGCTCCAGTAGTTTTTTCTTTAATCATTCAAGATTCCTCATTTAGCTCTCCTGTTTTTTGTTTGTTCTATTTGTTTCCATATGAAGTTGATAATTGTGTTTTTTTCAATTTCTGTGAAGCATTGTGTTAGACTTTTGATAGTGATTGCATTAAGTCTGTTGATAGCCTTTCAAAGGATGGGTACTTTTAAATGTTTATTCTACCAGTTGATGAGCATAGAGGATGTTTCTCTTCTGTGTACTAGGGCTCAAATTCAATCTGAGAATAGTCTTGTGATGGTCACAGGTGATCAGATTTTACCTGCAGCTTGGTATTGTGGTTCTTAGGACTCTCAGCTGTGTAAAGCTGTTGATACTTCCTCCTTTCCAGCTACCCAACAGGAAGGGGACTTTCAGCTTGATCCCTCAATCATCTACCTGTTTACACAGGCAATATTATCCTTCTTGGGTGTCTAATAGGGGTTGAGTTGAAAGTTTATAAAGGTCGAGAAATATAAAAGCTTAGCTTATTTATCTAAGAAAATGTTTTAAGGTCTAAAAAGATGTTTTTAGGATGGTAATACAAATTATGATAAAAAGTGGTTTAGGTATAAAACTTTGGATACATCAAGATAGGATAGATGGAATTGGAAAAAAAATTATTTTGCATGAAGCAACACCTCAGCTGATGTCAAGACACCTAGTTTTTTTAAAAGCTGGTACCACATGGAAGAACATTCTACATGATACAGTGTGGCTGTCAGCACAAGGTATAACTGCACCATCTCTGGAACTCAGCTTCTGTGTGAGGACACACTTACTTGAAGCTTTCTTCTCGGCATTGCTGATGTCTTCTTTATCACCACTACTTTCTCAGCTCCAGCTTGCCAGCATCAATTGTCCCAGTAAATTAAAGGTTTCACTTCAGTGGTGCAGGTCTCTTGTTAACCATGGCTGATTCTTCAGCCCTCCCTGAACAGATTCTTTTTTTTAATTTTTTGAGGTAGGGTTTCTCTGTGTTGCTTTGTAGACCAGGTTGGCCTTGAACTCACAGAGATCCACCTGCCTCTGCCTCCCGACATAGATTCTTTATTAAAGACATCAAATGGTCTTGACAGAGTGCTTAAACTGCCCCCTGAGTGTCACAGGTTGGGCCTCCATCAACCGCACTACCCTCAGCATTATCTTCCAAGCTTTGACACAAGAGGCCACTGAGCTATCAACACTAAATGGCTTTTCTAGCTCAAAGTTGCAAGGTCTTTCTATAACCCTCCACCAAACATTTTCATATCTGTCTCAGTACTCCCTACAAACATGGCTCCCATTTTTGTCTTAGTAGGGCTACTATCACTGTGATTTGTAGACAGAAGTTTCTGTTCTGCCTTGTCCTGCAGCCATTTAGTCCCAAATAAACACACAGTGGCTTATATTAATTATAAACTGTTTGGCCAGTTTCTTATTGGTTAGCTCTCTCTTAATTATTAATCCATTTCTATTAATCTAAGTAACTCTTGGCTTACTGGAGAATGCCCAGGTGTCATATCTTCTCTGTAGCTACATGGCATCTTGCTGATGACTCACTCTCTGCCTTCCTCTTACCAGCATTCTCCTAGTCTGGCAGCTCTGCCTATACTTCCTACTTGGCTACTGGCCAATCAGCATTTTATTAAACCAATAAGAGAAACATATATTCACAGAATACAGAAGGACATCCCCCATCAGTGATCAAACACCATAACTGAAACTACTTTGGGAAGGAAAGGTTTATTTTGCTTATATGTCCATACTACAGTTCATAATCAATGGAACTCAGGCCAAGAGCTCAAGCAAGGTAAGAGGCTGGAGGCAGGAGCTGATGGTGCTTATTGGCATGCTCCTCATGGCTTCCTCGATCTGTTTTATTATAGAAGAACCTCAGAGCATTGTGGGGCTGATGCTACCCACAATGGGTTGGGCCCTCCTACTTTTACTAATTAAGAAAATGTCCTACAGGCTTGCCAATGGCCCAATATTATGGACTCATCTTCTCAACTGAGCTTCCATGTTTGAGCTCCTGCCTTGGCTTCCTTCGGTAGATTGTGATTCAAGGTATAAGTCAAATAAGGCTTACCTCTTCAATTTGCTTTTGGTCATGTTTTTTCACTAACACAATAGTAGCCCTAATGCTAAGGCTTCATTTCATTGCAGTAAAAATGGCAAAGATCTGAAAAACTGACAATGGCTGGAGGGAGTATGGAGAAAAGGAAAACCTCATTCACTATTGGTGGAATTCCAAACAGGTGCAGCCACTATGTAAATCAGTGTGGAGAACTCTCAAAAAAGATAAAAAATAAATTTACCATCTGATCCAGCTATACAACTTCTTACATATGCCTAAAGTCTTAACATCCTTCTCCACAGATAATTACTCAGCCATTTTCATTTCTGCTCTATTAAAAATAGCTAGGGAATGGAAACCTAAATGTTCTACAGCTAAGGAATGAAAAAAGACAATATGGTACATGTTAACTGTGGGATATTATTCATCTACAAAGAACAATGAAATCATGAACTATACAGGTGAATGCATAGTGCTAGAAAACAAAATAAAATTGAGTTAGTAGCTCTGACCCAGAAACAGAAACGTAGAATGTGGTCTCTCCTCTGAAGCTCCTTGTTCCAAAACTTCAGGTGTGAATACACATCGTGGAGTCATCCCAGACACCTGAAAAGTCAAAAGGGATAATTCCATGGTAGGATGTGAAGGAACAGTAGAGAGGCTACAACATCCCAACCAGTCTGTGTAAGGCTCGTGCCAAATCCCTGCTACTGAATGTGGAAGATGGGATACCCCGGGAATTAGCTATGGATGTAAGAGACATATTCTGTTCCCCGTAGGGCCTCTCACTCCTAACAGGACCCCTGTCAGTTAACAGTGTTGGGGTCAGGTTGGTGAATTCATGTAGTTGACAAAGCGCTTGTCTAGCATGGAAGAGACCCTGGGTCCAATCCCCAGCACCACATAAAGTGGCCTTTACCTGTTATTTGAGAACTTGGGAAATAGAAGCAGGAGATCCAAAACTGAAGGTCTTCTTCATTTATATATCAGGTTTCAGGCCAATCTAAGCTACATGAGGTCCTACCCTCAACTCCTCTACGCCTCAAAAACTGCTGAGGCAGAACCGGCCCACATCTTACAAACAGACACCTTGAGCTGGCGTTTGCCCTCTGAGCCAGTGTCTTAAGTTGGTCAGTCCCAAGAAGCCCAAACACAAATCTGACTGGAGTGAATCAGTGAAGCTAACCAGAGGGAAGACAATGACATGGTGAAACCTGTGAGAACCAGGGCCGTGCCTCTTCCCTCAAGTCCAGCCCTTTTGTGCAGCACAAAGATATAGACCTGATGCTTCCAGGTCTCAGACTCTTTCTAAGAGGCAAAATTCATATCTTCTATACATAAAAAAGTATTCAGCTGGGCATGGTTGTCCATCCTTTTAATCCCAGTACTCAGAAGAAAAACTAGGCAGAGCTCTTTAAGTTCAAGGTCAGCCTGGTCTACACAGTGAGTTCCAGGACAGCCAGGGCTATGTAATGAGACCCTGTCTCAAAAAACAAAATATTCAAAATATTTTGTGCTTACCCTTCCATACTCCCAAAAATCCGACTAAGCCAGTGGACTGGACACACCCCGATCAGATATTCTTCATCATTTATTCCAGAGCTTCGTCTGCCATAGCCAGGTCAGACCTTCTCTGGGAAGTTAGTAACACTGAGTGCCCTGCTGGTCTTCAGCTCTAGTGGGAAGGGAGTGCCTCACAGCTTCTCTAGGTCTCCACTTCCATCTCTCATGACAGTAACAGTCTCTCTGTGTACTTCCTACTGAATAAAGGCATATGGCTCCATGGCTTTCGGTTCTTAGCTAGCAACCAGTGGGGAAGGTTGTCCCCTACCATCTCCAGCTATTCTAGGCACCCTTCTAGTTTATGCAACATGCACCTTGACCACCACATGGTTTTGCAAATCATTAGTTTGGCTGTTACAGAATTTACCACATTTCTCCCCAGTGAATTTCTACATTGTTTCTGGTCTTAGTCTTATTCAACTCTTCCTGACCCTGTATTTCTTCTTAATCTGTTTGGTTTTCTCTCTCTTATCTTTGCCACTGTCATCCTCCTCATCTGTTCCCACATCTGCCATCTTATGCTTGTCCTCCAAACCCTTACCTTCTTGTTTCCTCACTTTTCTCTTCCCCATCTACTAACAGCCATCTCTTGTTCCTTCTCCAAGTAAATCACCAAATTTAATAAGTTGTGGAGAACTAAACACCCCACTAAGCCAGAGGCCAGAAACCAACACAACAACCTGCTCAAAAACTGCCAAGCCTGTACTCACATAGAGGGTGATGGGATAGCTAATGAACCATGAGTGTTTCTTCATAGATTCCATGACACTCCTCTCCTCTAAGTAGTCTATTTGGTCTTCCTTGAGGTACAGGATCATTTTGGTACACTGACCAATGGGCTCAGCTATAAGGGGATAAAATGAAAATATGGAATTAAAACTACAACTAATATACTCGAAAAAGACAGGCTGCTTTAAAAAATACAATGCTCGAGACGAGACTTCTGATTTATTCACCCCAGAAATTCTATCAATCACCAAGATGTAGACAGCCAACTCACATGGTTTGCACAACTTGAAGAATCCACCAGTAAGAGACTCCCAGACATGCTGTCCATCATCACTGTGCCTTGTGATCACAACCATTTTCTCTGCCACCAAATACAGACTAGAATCCAATACCAAAGCACGCATTCATGGAGATGCACCCAACAGCCTGCCAAAGGGCTTTTTAAAGTTCAGAGAGACCCAGCAAGATGGTTCTGCATGAGCAAAAGCACTTGCTGAGCAAGTATAACAATCAAGGGTTCAGTCCCCAGAACCTAGTGGTCAAAGTTCTCCTCAGACCTCTACATCTAAAAACCCATCCTATACACCAATTAAACAAGTTTTGAAAAATTATCCAGCCAAAAGTAGTAAGGAATTGAGAATGCTGTGGATGAAAGGGCACACCAGTGGATAGGTAGCCTCCATAAATGCTTTTATGCCAGACTTAGCAATGGTCCCCAAGTTATCTATGGGCCAACCGTGGTCACGCTAATGCCTGTGTCTAGAATGTCAGCACATGCTACTGAGGGTTGGGGATATGAATTTTTAACTCATTACTCTTCTCTAACTTGTAAGGGTCGTTGAGGCCCTCACAGAGAATCTTGTTCAAGGCCGAGACAAAAAGCCACATTATTCCATTTTCCCAAACAGTGCCCTGCCTTTCAAACTTGTGGCAATAGTTTGGGACCAGCTGATAGATCATTCCTCTCAGCCACCTCCATTACATGTCCCCTCTCCCACTTCTATAGTTTTAAGAATACAGCAGAGTACTCACACCTGAATCATTAAAGAGCAACTCCTGGAGGATGACGAAGGGCAGGAGCTGAGCAACTTCTGTCCAAAAGGAGAAGGTCTCCACCTCTTCCTCTGGCCTCTAAGAATGAAAGGATCATGTATTACCAGCGACCACAATCACTCATACTCTTTAAAATCCGGGCTCACCTGTTTCAATTATGTCCTTATTCAGTGGTACAGTTAAAACTGCTTTAAACTCCCAGGGGATGAGAAAAGACCCTAAAGCTACAGTGAGAAGGCAAATCAAGAGAGGGGAAAACCCACAGGTTTCTTCAAATAGAAAGACTTTCCAAATTGCATGTTAGATCTCAGATAGGTGGCTCTGAATCTCAACACCTGCTGATGTACGATGGGGAAAAACTCCAGAAGGAGAGATAACTAGATTTAGACCCCAAGCAACTCCTGTGCACATAAAAATGGGAACTTCTTCAACTAGAACTTCATTTGTCCTAACACCAAACTTTGAAAGAAACAGCAGTCATTTCTATGTGCTGCTCCTCATGGGCATAAGTCAATTAAACAAGTGTTCCGTTCCATCCAGCGGGGCAAAAGAATCCAATGTGTAGAAGAGTTGCTCAAGGGGCAAATAAATCAGGTAAAAGAGGCTGGTGAAACAAAAACTGCACCATGCCTGCTATAGCCAAAAAGACAAGCAAAACAGTGGCCCATGCTGTCCAGCTAGGATAGCCAATGCTGAGCGTGAGCGGTCAGGAGCAACACAGTACACCTTCCCACCGCCCAGCATCTAGTCATTGCTATGGGAAGCCAGAAGCTTCCAAAACAGAATGAGTATTTGGTGGTGCCTCTGAATCTTCCTGTGCCTGTTCTTTCTAAATTTCTCCTCCTCCTCCAGGAAAGCTTTCCTGAGAGCGCAGGAAAGATCCAGAAAAAGGAAAGCACGGTGGGTTCAAGCATCCCGGCTACTGAGTGGACCCCTCCCTCAAACCAAGCACGTTGGGAAAGGCGTCCAGGACAGTTGGCAGGGCAGGATCATCCTTTAGGGGCAGAGCAGCCAGTCACTGAGCAGATGTTTCCGGCCCAGCAGCTATGTCTTGAAGGGGAGGGCAAGCATGGTTGCTTACCCAGGACAGCGGTGCCCATCTGCGGCTGCTACCAATTGGCCTGGCCACCCCCAATAGCACCAATAGCCCCAGCTTTGCTTGCTGCTGATCTACCAGCCCCAGGGAGCTTTTCTGTGGACTTGTGCTGCTGGCAGCTACAAGCAGTTGAAAACTGGCTGCTCTGCCGGCGGAAGCCTTTAGGGCAGATGCGAACACCTAAAGGCTTCCGGGAACTGTCAGGTTAAAAAGCCAAGGCCTTACCTTGAGAGGACATCGAAGTAGTAGGGTGGACCTGGACCGACTCACACGCAAAACGTAAGCTGAGAAGGGGTGACTGGAGTGAGCGAGCCTAGATGCATGCAGCCGGACCTCCTTTTAATCAGCACTGCACAGCTCTGGCCCCTCGCTTTGGATGCCCACCTCACCTTAAAGGAGTGGCGTCCCACCGACCAACAGCCGTGCCCCCTCTCCTCCACGTCCTGATTTCACGGTTGTGCACTCTGGAGGGGGCAGGGAGAAGCAGGAGCCCGAGTCTGGCCTGGAGTTGAATGTTTGGAGGCTTGTGGCTGAGGGAGCGGCAGTGGCAATGCTGAGTTTTTTTCTGGCAGTTTCGCATCAGGGCCTAGTGCCAAGGTAAGGGAGAACCCGGGGCCTCAGCTTTCTCCTGTCAAGGGATGGAGGAATATGGCCGGGAGCTAGGGGTTTTTCTGGCCAGCTTGTCAGAGTTCATTCCAGGAAAAGAAAACAGCAATTGTGTGTGTGTGTGGGGGGGGGTGCAGGGAGGGTAGCAGTGAGCAGACCCAAAGCTACCGACAGTTGCAGTCCCTTGAAGGAAGAAAGAGGGTTGGGGCCCATCTCAGCACAGTGCTTGCCTAGCGTATACAAAGCCCTCAATTGGATTCGATTCGATCCCTAGATCCAGGACATGATGGTACCTCCTGCAGTACCAGCATGAGGCTACCCTCAGGTACCTCATAGGAGAGAGGGGGAAGGGGGAGAGGGAGGAGAGAGAGAGAGAGAGAGAGAGTTCTGACTCCAGCCTATCCCTTTTTTATGGTCCTAGCAGGAGGCACTGCAGCCCCTCTGAGCCAAAGGCTCTACCTTTTCCTTGTACCCAGGACCAAACTTGGGTCTTTTTCAACCCCAGACCCAGGCTGCTATCCTTCTACCCTTTTCAAGGGGTTAAAAAGACTTAGGAGGACACTGGGAGATGTTTAATCAGAGAGCCTTTGAGGACACCTGGTTTCTGTCAGTCTAAAAATATAAGGCAGTAAAATGACAATGGGTGGTGACGGGGAGAACAGGCATAGAAAAAAAGTAAGGAGAGGGAACCTCAGTAGATCACATGATACATCAGTTAGGCCTGCTACCTCCACCCTATCTTTGTGATAGACAGACAGATCTCTGGCAGCCTAGGGACCTCTTGAGCATGACTGAAGCAGGACTGAGTCAGAGCTATCACTGAGAGCCTGTGCCCCCCATAGAGGCTTCCTCCGTGGGGACTGGACATCTCTGCCCAGCACTGACCAGAAGAAAGCAGAAGTTGGCCAGAAGAACAAACATGCTCATGAGCCCTGCTCATCCCTGCCATGGAAGGAAATGAGAGGGAAAAGGGCAGGACTCAGGCAGGCAGTGCTGTCCTTCTGTGTGGAGAGCTGCGATGTGCTGCGCCTTAAAGATGGCGCCAGTTTCCGCCTTCCACCATCCGGAGGGTGAGTGCTCTCTAAGATTCGCATCAGCAAATGCGAGCCTATCCGCCTTGCCACGTGGCGATCTGGGGTTGGCTGGCAAGAGTGCTTTTAAGCTATGGGCGGGCTTTCCCCGGGGTCAGAAGATTGTTTAAGTTTCCTGAGTAAACTGCTTAAGGAAGAGTCTCAGCGTTGCGTCTCCCTTGCTGGTCGAGGCCGACGTGACAAGTGGTGGCCCGGACGGGGAATTCCTCCTCTGAAGAGACTCAGAACCTTCTGCAGCCAGGGCAGTGCACTGGTTAAGTCCCAGGTAAGAGGGATAAAATTAAGGGCCCGTGAAGAGGGTGGAGATAGATCTACGGACCTCTACTAGAGCGGTGATAAAGTTTTCCTTTCTCTGTAGATAGAGAGAAAAGGGGGGGGGGAATTTTGTGCTGTGCTAAATATGGGCGCGTCGATCTCACACCCAATTTTTGTGGCCCTAAATGAGTTGCTTCGCTCGAAGGGCTTAAAACTAAAACGAAGCACCCTAGATAATTTTTTAGAGCAGGTGGACATAATAGCACCCTGGTTTGCAAACAATGGACAGCTTACAGTCCCTTCATGGGAAAAATTGGGGAGGGACCTAGATTTTGCTTGGGAACAGGGGACGCTGAAGCCGGGTGTCCGTTCTATCTGGAGATTAGTGAGAGGCTGCCTGGAGGACAAGGGATGCAGTGAGGCAGTTGAACAGGGACAGGCCGCTCTTGACTCCCTTCAGGAGGAGCGATCTGAGAAAGCTAACAGTGAGAAAATCTACCCGAGTCTTTAGGAATTGGAGGAGACAGAGTCCTCCAGTTCCGAGGGGGACACAGAGGATGAAGAGGAACTCCAAGCACTGATAAAGCAGCTAGAGAGAACCAAAGTAAAAAGGATAAAAGGGAAACGGGAGAAGCCCGAGTTCCAAAGGTCCCTCGTGCTTGAAAATGAAAGGGAAACCCCAGCCGAAACCCCGTCTGCGCCGCCTCATTACAATATGACGGAAGGAGATGGTGGAGGTGGTGGCGAAGGAGCCTCACACTGCCCTCAGGTCTGGCGGGAAGTTTGCTCAGAGTTGCGCCTCGCTTGCCCGGTATTCTTAGACTCACAGGGGCAGAGGTATCACGAGCCTCTAGACTTTAAAACTATCAAGGCCCTAGCAGAGTCGGTGAGGACTTATGGCATTACTGCATCCTTCATTGTGGCTCTGGTTGAGTCCCTTGCCAGGCTTTGTATGGATGTATAATGCAGGGGTTTTCCCACGCCTTTTTACCACCAATCGAAGTTTAAAAGATTATCTCAGTTTCTATTACAGAATTGGTCATCCGAGTTTGAAGACACCATGAGAGAACTCAGGATGGCTATCGTGCATGTGAATTCCACCCGAATAGACCTATCCCTTGCGAGCGGCCAGACTTCCTGGTTGAACTCCGCCATGGATCATTTGAAAGAGTGGGCGGGCATGGAAGCGTTAGCAGGCCTCTTGATAATGGCCTCCCTGGTCTGCCTGTGGTGTATATGCAGGATTAGGGCTACGCAAAAGCGCGATGCAGCTATGATTATTCAAGCCTATACTGCCATAGAGGCAGGGCAGTCCTCCCAGACCTGGTTGGCCACTATTAAGAACTAAAATGCTCTCTTAAGCGGGGTGCGAGGCTAAGCACTGTACGATTTTGCTTGTATGAGGCTAGGCTGCCCTCGGAAGACAAGCCCGATTGCATGAAGGTTGTACCCAAGATCCTTCCCCTGAGAAAATAGGTATGGGATGGGTTTGGGTCACCGCAGGCATAGAGTTTGTGGGTGTCACCAATACATTATCCCATGTTTGCACACTGGGGATCGGGCCTCTATCTTCACCTGCTCTGTTTTTTAATAAAGAAGGGGGAACTGTGGAGAGCTGCATTGCACTGCACCTTAAAGATGGTGCCGCTTTCCGCCTTCCACCATCCCGAGGGTGAGCGCTTTCTGAGATTCAAACTTGCATCAGCAAATGCGAGCCTATATGCCTTGCCACGTGGCGTTCTGGGGTTGGCTGGCAAGAGTGCTTTTAAGCTGTGGGCGGGCTTTCCCCGGGGTCAGAAGATTGTTTAAGTTTCTGGAGTAAACTGCTTAAGCAAGAGTCTCAGTGTTGCATCTTCCTTGCTGGTCGAGGAGGTCGAGACACTTCTATCCCCATGTGGTCACACAACTGCTCTTTGTAACAAGAGGTTCTTTGTCCAGACAGGTCCCATGGCCCTTGAGCCACAAATAAACACACAGATGGTATATTAGTTATAAAACTGTTGGCCGGTGATTAGGGTTTCTTATTGGATAGCTCTGTGTTAAATATTAGCCCATTTCTATTAACCTAAATATTTCCATGTGGTCTCATCATACTGGAGAAGGGTCCAGACCCCTAACTCATTTGGTGGCTCACATGGCAACTGTTCTGTCCCTCTCTGCCTACCTTTACCAGAATATTCCTTGTCTTCTAGTCCTGCCTATCTTCCTGCCTCATTGGGCGGACAGTGTTTTATTCATTAACCAATAAGAAAAACACATATAGAAGGACAACCCCCCTCAGCTCTTAATATGGAGGAGAAAATGGCTCCCAGAGCCAGGCCCAGAAACAGAAAGAAGGCCATGATGGATCACTGTCTCCATCGCAGCAAACACTATGTGTAGTAGCTAGCATCCGTCCTTATAAGAATGAAAAACCCAGGTTGGTCCTCATGCTCTAATCAGGGTCCTAGGATTAAACTTCTAGGCCTAGTTATTTTGGGGAGTGCTAAATGCCAGGGGCACAGTGATAAAACCTGTGGGATACAGAGTTTTTTCGTTCCTCTTTTGAGAAAATTCTCATGTATCCCAGACTGCTCACCATGTAACCCAAAATAACCTTGAACTTCGGATCCTCCTGTTTCTAAGAGGTTTCAGGTTGTACCACCATACCTGCCTATGAGATGCACTGGATCAAACTCAGGGCTTCATGAAGTATGCTAGGCAAGCAGTCTTAACAACTCAACCACATCTTTTCATTTGAGTAGGTGTGTGTGCTCGTACCCACATGCACACCTCTGCCTGGTGGCACACCTAGAAGCTGCACACTTGGGCTGAAGGGCTCAGTGGCCTAGAGTGAGCATTCCTCTTGCAGAACATCCAAGTTTTGTGCCCAACAGCCACACCAAGGTGCTCACAAGCACCTGTAACTCCAGATACAATCCAATGGTACCTGGTGCCCTCTTTTGATATCTGTGGGCACCTGCACTCACATGCACACACCCTCACACACGTATACATATGATTTAAAAATATCTTTAAAATAGGAATCTGGAAACACCCCACTCTTCCTTCCTGTTCCGCCGGCCTGATCCATAAGGAGGTGAGTGACCCTCTGCTCTCAACCAACTCCCGTCCAAAGCCCCATTCACCCCGAACTCTCTGGGCCTGGGCCTGCTTGGGGTAGACATACCGAGGCAGGGAAGAACTCCCTGAGTCTGGAAACACCCCACTCATCCTTCCGATTCCGCCAACATGACCCCTATGGAGGCCTAACTCCTTCAGAGTGAGGAGACTACCAGGAGAGGCAAGACCATCCAGAGCTGAGGACATTGAATCCCTGGCCCCCACACACCACTGGGTCACAAGAGGAGATAGAGAGACTCCACCTGCACCCACTGGAAGAAGATATGGGAAGAAGACAGAATAAGAACCCACTCAACAACAGAAAGACCAACATGACACCACCAGAATCTAGGGACTCCACACCAGCAAGATCTGAAAAGCCCAACACAGAGCAGGAAGAAGAGATGGACCTCAAAAATTATCTCAGCAAGATGATAGAGACCTTTAAAGAGGAACAAGAAAATACATTAAAGAAATAGAAGAAAAGTAAGCAAAAAATTACATGAAATGGAGGAAAAGACAAACCAAAAAATTCAAGAAATAAACAAATCTCTTAAAGAATCTAAAGAAAGCCAAGAAAAAACAACCAAACAAGTGAAGGAAACATTCAAGGCATGAAAGCTGAAATAGACACAATAAAGAAAACACAGAATGAGGTGATGCTGGAAATGGAAAGGCTGGATAAATGATTAGGAACTAAAGATGTGAGTATAACTAATAGAATCCAAGAGATGTAAGAGAGAATCTCAGTGATTGAAGACTAGTTAGAGGATATACATTCATCGACCAAAGACAATCTCAAGTCCAACATATCCCTAACACAAAATATCCAGGAAATATGGGACACCATGAAAAGACCAAACCTAAGAATAATAGGTATAGAAGGTGAAGAAACACTGCTCAAAGGTACAGAAAACATATTCAACAAAATCATAGAAGAAAATTTCCCCAACCTACAGAAGGATATGCCTATGAAAGTACAAGAAGCTTACGGGACAACAAACAGACTGGACCACAAAAAGAAATCCTCCCGACACATAATAATCAAAACACAAATCTACAGAATAAAGAGAAATTATTAAGAGCAGCAAATGAAAAAGGCCAAGTAACATATAAAGGCAAACCAATCAGAATCACACACGACTTCTCAATGGAAACACTGAAAGCCAGGTGGTCTTGGAAAAATACCCTACAGGCACTAAGGAAGCATGGATGTCAACCCAGAACTATACCCAGCAAAACTTTCAATCACTATAGATGGAGAAAATAAGATATTCCATGACAAAAACAGATTTAACCAATGCATATCCACAATTCCAGCACTACAGAAGTTTCTGGAAGGAAAACTCCAACCCAATGAACATGACTAGACTCACAAAAACACAGGCAATAGACAATCTAATTTTACCAAACACAAAAAGAAACAGGAGAGGAAAATCCACACACAATGACACCACCAACAATAAATCCAAAACAAACAAGAACCAACAAACAATGGACATTAATATCCCTAAATGTCAATGGTCTTAACTTACCCATAAAAAGATATAGGCTAACAGAATGAATACAAAGACAGAATCCATCCTTCTGCTGTTTAAAAGAAACATACCTCAACTTCAAAGACAGGTGTTACCTAAGAGTAAAAGGATGGGAAAAGATTTTCCAATCAAATGGGCCCAAGAAACAAGCTGGTGTAGCAATCCTAATATCTAACAAATTATACTTCAAACTAAAATCAATCAAAAGAGATGAAGGAGGTCACTTCAAACTCATCACAGGAAAAGTCCATCAAGATGAAGTCTCAATCCTGAACATCTGTGCCCCAAATATGAAGGCACACACATTTGTAAAACAAACATTACTAAAGCTCAAACCACACATAAAACCACACACACTTATAGTAGGAGACTTCAACACCCCCCTTACACCACTAGACAGGACAGCCAGACAGAAACTTAACAAAGAAACAAAGGATCTCACAGAAGTTATGACCCAACTGGGTTTATCAGATATCTATAGAACATTCAATCCAAACACAAAAGAATTTACCTTCTTCTCAGAGCCACATGGAACCTTCTCTAAAATTGACCACATACTTGGCAGCAAAGCAAACCTCCATAGTTACAAAAGAATTGAAATAACCCCCTGTATCTTATAAAATCACCATGCATTAAAGCTAGAATTCAACAGCAATATGAATTGCAGAAAACCTACATATTCGTGGAAATTGAAAAACACCCAATTGCACCATTCCGGTGTTGAGGAAGAAATAAAAAAGAAATTAAAGACTTCCTAGAATTTAATGAGAATGTAGACACAACATACCCAAACTTATGGGACATTCTGAAAGCAGTGCTAAAAGGGAAGTTCATAGCACTAAGTGCCCACATGAAGAAACTGGAGAATAATCACACTAGAGAATTGACAGAATAACTGAAAGCTTTAGAGCAAAAAGAAGCAAACTCACCAAGGAGGAGTAGATGTCAGGAAATAATCAACCTCAGGGCTGAAATCAATAAAGTAGAAACTAGGAAAACAGTACAAAGAATCAATGAAACAAAGAGTTGGTTCTTTGAGAAGATCAACAAGATAGACAAACCTCTACCCAAACTAACCAAAAGGCGGAGAGAGAGCATGCTAATTAACAAAATCAGAAATGAAAAGGGGGATATACCAACAGACATGGAGGAAATCCAGAGAATCTTCAGGTCATACCTAGAAAACATGGACTCCACAAAATTCAAAAATCTAAAGGAAATGAACAGTTTTCTGGATAGATATCACTTAACAAAATTAAACCAAGAGCAGATAAGCAGTTTAAATCAACCTATAACCCCTAATGAAATAGAAGGAGTAATCGAAAGCCTCACAACCAAAAAAAGCCCAGGGCCAGATGGCTTCACTGCAGAATTCTACCAGAAATTCAAACAACAGCTAATTCCTGTACTCCTCAAACTGTTCCGCACAATAAAAGCAGATGGGATATTGCCAAACTCTTTCTGCAAGGCTACAATCACTTTGATACCCAAGCCACACAAAGATATGACTAAGAAAGAAAACTACAGACCGATTTTAAAATACTCAATAAAATAATGGTGAATCGAATCCAAAAACATATCAGAAAAATCATCCATTGTGATCAAGTAGGCTTCATCCCAGGGATGCAAGGATGGTTCAACATATGAAAATCCATCAATGTAATTCACCATATAAACAAACTGAAAAACCACATGATCACTCACTAGATGCTGAAAAAGCCTTTGACAAAATCCAACATCCCTTCATGATAAAGGGATCTTGGAGAGAACAGAAATAACAGGAACATATCTAAACATGATAAACACAATATACACCAAACCAACAGCCAACATCAAACTAGATGGAGAGAAACTCAAAGCATTACCTCTAAAATCAGGAACAAGACAAGGCTGTCCACTCTCTCCATATCTCTTCAATATTGTACTTGAAGTTCTAGCTAGAGCAATAAGACAAGAAAAGGGCATCAAAGTGATACAAATTGGAAAGGAAGAAGTCAAACTTTCACTATTTGCAGATGACATGATAGTCTACATTAGTGACCCAAAAAACTCTACCAGGGAACTCCTACAGCTGATAAACACCTTCAGCAAGGTAGCAGGATACAAAATTAACTCAAAAAAATCAGGAGCCCTACTATATACAGATGATAAATGCAATGAGAAAGAAATCAGGGAAACATCACCTTTCACAATATCCACAAGCAACATAAAATATCTTGGGGTAACACTAACCAAAAAAGTGAAAGACTTGTATAATAAGAACTTTGACACTTTAAAGAGAGAAATTAATGAAGATACCAGAAAATGGAAAGATCTCCCATGCTCTTGGATAGGTAGAATCAACATAGTAAAAATGGCAATCCTGCCAAAAGCAATCTACAGATTCAACGCAATCCCCATTAAAATCCCAACGCAGTTTTTCACAGACATTGAAAGAACAATACCCAACTTTATATGGAAAAACAAAAAATCCAGGATAGCCAAAACAACTCTTTACAGTAAGGGATCTTCTGGAGGCATCACCATCCCTGACTTCAAGCTCTACTATAGAGCCATAGTTCTGAAAACAGCTTGGTATTGGCACAAAAATAGACAGATAAACGAATGGAATCTAATTGAAAACCCAGATATAAACCCACACACTTACAAACACCTTATTTTTGACAAAGGTGCTAAATCTATACAATGGAAAAAAGATGGCATCTTCAACAAATGGGACTGGTACAATTGGATTCGGCCATGCAGAAGATTGAAGATAGATCCATACCTGTCACCATGCACAAAACTTAAGTGCAAATGGATCAAAGATCTCACCATAAATCCAGCCACACTGAATGTTCTAGAAGAGAAAGTGGGAATTACCCTTGAACAAATTGGCACAGGAGAGCGCTTCCTGAACATTATGCCAGTAGCACAGACATTGAGGTCTGCAATTAATAAATGGGACCTCCTGAAACTGAGAAGCTTCTTCAAGGCAAAGGACACAGTCAGTAAGACAAAAGGACTGCCCACAGAATGGGAAAAGATCTTCACCCATCCCACATCTGACAGAGGGCTGATTTCCAAAATATACAAGAAACTCAAGAAGCTAGCCACCAAAACAACAAACAATAGAATTAAAAAGTGGGATGCAGAACTAAATAGAGAATTCTCAACAGAGGAATCTGAAATGGCTGAAAGACACTTAAGAAAGTGCTCAAAATCCTTGGCCATCAAAGAAATGCAACTCAAAACAACTCTGAGATACCACCTCACACCTGTCAGAATGGCTAAAATCAAAAATACCAATGACAATCTATGCTGGAGAGGATGTGGAGAAAAAGGAACACTCCTCCATTGCTGGTGGGAGTGCGAACTTGTAAGACCACTCTGGAAATCAGTATGGTGGTTGCTCAGAAAAATGGAATCAGTCTACCTCAAGATCCAGCCATTCCTCTCTTGGGTATATACCCAAATAGTGCATGTTCATACAACAAGGACATATGTTCAACCATGTTCATAGCAGCATTGTTTGTAATAGCCAGAACCTGGAAACAACCTAGATGCCCCTCAACTGAAGAATGGATTGAGAAAATGTGGTACATTTATACAATGGAGTACTACTCAGCAGAAAAAAGCAATGGAATCTTGGAATTCATAGGCAAATGGATGGATCTAGAAGAAACCATCCTGAGTGAGGTAACCCAGTCACAAAAAGACAAACATGGTATGTACTCACTCATATATGAATTTTAGACATAGGGCAAAGGATTACCAGCCTATAATCCTCTTCACCAAAGAAACTAGGAAACATAAAGAACTCTAAGGGAAAAATGGACCCCAGGAATGGGAAGAGGCATGAACTCCTGAGCTAATTGGGAGCATGAGGGTTGGGGAGAGGGAGCTGCCACAACAAGAGCAGGAGAAGAGGAGTAGAGGAGATGAAATGGAGGAGCAGAAATATTGAGTCAGGGGCTGAATAGAGGAGAGAGAGCAGCATGAGAGATACCATATTAGAGGGAGCCACTATAGGTCCGAGAAGAGATCTGGAACCAGGGAGATCTCCAGAGACCTACAAGGATGACATGATCTGACAATCCAGGCAATGGTGGAGAGGATAACCTAAAAGTCCTTCCCCTAAAATGAGATTGATGACTTCTCTTTGTGCCATCCTAAAGCCCTCATCCAGTGGCTGATAGAAGCAGAGACAGACATCACAGATATACACTGAGCTGAAATCTGGAATTTAGTTGAAGAGAGGGAGGAATGAAGAACGAAGGGGTCTGTACCAGGTTGGAGAACCCCACAGGAACAGTTGGCCTGAACAAGGGAGAGCACATCGACCCCAGATGCTGTCTGCGAGGCCAGTACAAGACTGGTCCAGACCCCTGAACATGGATGTCCATAAGGAGGCCTCTGCACTCCAGGGAGCCTCTGGTGGTGGATTAGTATTTTTCCCTGGTGTAAGAAGGGACTTTGAGAGCCCATCCCACATAAAGGGATGCTCTCTCTGCCTGGACACATGGGGAAGGGCCCAGGCCCAGCACAGGAAGATTTGGTGGACTTTGCAGAGCCCCCATTGAGGGCCCTACCCTGCCTGAGGAGTGGAGCATGGATGGGGTTGGGGGTGGGTTGGGGATGGGGGAGGAGGGATAGGGTGAGGGGAGGGAGAGGGAGAAGGGACTTACATGTGAAACAAGCTTGTTCCCTAACTTGAACTAATAAAAAAATTTAAAAAATATCTTTAAAATCTTAACTGGATGTTGGAGCTCATGCACTTGAGAAGCAGAGGCAGCTGGATCTCTGTAAGTTCAAGTCAAGCCTTGTCTACATAGCAAGTTCCAGGACAGCCAGAGCTACATAGTGAGCCCTGCCTCAAACAAACAGAAACAAAACCGTAATCACTTCAAAATCTAAAAAAAAAAAAAAAAATTACAAATAGTTGAAGGACCAAAAATTAAAATCAATAAAAGTTTAAAAACTTGGACCCTAAAAAGGGAACTTCTAATGACTGGGAATGCCTTGGCTGACACCTGAGCCTTGCTCTCAGAGAAGGGGAGATAAGCCTCCACCACTTGTTTCAATATTCCTATGTCTGCTAATTGCTGGTCTTAAGATTGTAAAGATTCCTAGGCCCAGGGAATAACAGACAGACCCTGTGACCCTGTGACCCTGTGACCCTGTGACCCTGTGACCCTGTGACCCTATGACCCTGTAACCCTTCAACCCCATGCCCTGTCTTACTTACTCAAATGCATCTTGCTTAAAATATATAGTTACTGCTTTACTCTGTACTTTGTATAACATGGAAACTCTGAAATTTGTGGCCTTCAACCTTTAAAAGCTTCTCTTTATGGCTGGTTGGTATCTCATTTCCCCACCATGAGTGAGATCCAAACTGATCAGCTTGAATAATAAAAAGGAACTTTTGTGTTTGTGTCAGAGGTGTCATCTCTCTGGGTTGGTCTGGGGCTCCGTGAACCTGGCACAACATAGTTACACATAAGTTACATCTAGATTTGATGCAAGCACTGTGTTTTGGTTTGCTTATTTCCCCTTCTTGCAGTGCTACAGAGAGAACACAGGGTCACACTTGCTAGGCATGCCCTCTACCACAGAGCTCCACTCCCACGCCCACCATTATGCTTTCCTGGGGTCGCTCTTGATATCAGTTAGACTCTTGGTCCCACGTGTCTCATAGCCTATCCAGTACTTACCCACATGCAAACAGCTGTGAGGCCCCAGCCTAGCCAGCAGAACACATTAGAATTCAAGAACCAAGACACAGGAATGAAGTAACTACCTGACAGAGGGAAGAGGAACTCAGACTTGGCACCATTTCTCTGGGGGCACAGCCTCCTCATTGTACATTAGAAGTGATGTTTCCAGTCAAGGGCAGGGCCAACAGGCCCATGGATATCCAGCTATCCAGAAGCCTCCCCAGGTTCCATACTTCTACCCTTGGTCCTGCTCTAGACTCTGGCTGAATCCATCCCAGGAAGCAGTGGCAGCCTTTCTTCAAGCACTGTGTCTGTGTTGATGGATTTGACCTTAGCAGTCACAGCAGAGAACAAGGCAATAAATACTGTGATGTTGAAGCAGCTTAAGAACCAGGATTTTGATCTGGAGAAGGAGGGTAGAGATTATACATTGTTCATGGTTGCTGGGTACAGAAGACCAGAGTAGACACACAGACACACAGATACACATACACACACACACACACACACACACACACACACACACACACACACACACTGAGAGAGAGAGAGAGAGAGAGAGAGAGAGAGAGAGAGAGAGAGAGAGAGAGAGAGATGTGAGAGTGGGTACCACAAAAGGAGGGAGGCAGGTGAGGTCAGTGCACTCCAGCCCCACATACACTCTTAAGTATGGCTTTGATAGAGTGGTTTCTGCATGTTTGTATCCTCATTATAACATGTGTAGTGTATTTTGTATCATGGATGTTTGTTGGAGTGTCTTTTGTCTCACTTGGAATGGGAACCATTTAAATCAGGGACCCACCGAGCTACCAGCATTGTAATAACTTAGCTAAAAGCACTGTATCCACTGAACTACCAGCGTTGTAATAACTTTGCTAAAAGCACTGTACCCACTGAGCTACAAGCATGCATTGTAATAACTCAGCTAAGAGTACTCCACTCCTGAGAGAAAAGCCTGTAATAACTCAGCTATGAACATGTTCCCTGCTGAGCTTCAAGCACTCTACCCTTAGAGTGACAGGCACTCTGCCCACTGTGCCAAAAGCTCTCTACACACTGTACTACAGGACCCAAACACCAACATCTCTCCCCTTTTCTTCTCTCTGTTCCTCCCTTTGCATCTGAAAACCAGTTTAGAGCAGAGAAATCCACCTAGTGTAGCTTTGTCCCATTCATTCCATTCTGTATGTTCCCCCCAGTGTTCTCAGTGTCTTGGGGCAGCCTTAGAACTTGTTACTTCTGTTCCAGTCAAGGAGGTAGCATCAACTCAGCTCAGGGTGTTGTGCCAGGTTCGAGGAAACCCCAGACCAACCCAAGGAACTGACACCTCCAATGCAAATACAAAGGTTTCCTTCTATTGTTCAAGCAGATGAAGCTCTGATTGAATGTGTATATGGTCATATCAAGGATTCCAATGCCTCCTAGCCATGGGAATGGCAAAGCCTTCCCCAGCTCAGTCTTGAAGAAAAGCAAAAACCTTCCCTGGGACCATACATAAGTGTGGACAGTATGTAAAACTTACAATCACAGCTTCATTCTACTGGCCAACTACAATCTGACCCAGCTTCCCTAAAAAGACACTACCACTCAACACCAATTAACACTGTATGCTAGATAGTTTTATGTCAACTTGACACAAGATAAAGTCATTTGAGAGGGAACCTCAAATTAAAAAGTCTCCATAAGATCTAACTGTGGGCAAGCCTATAGGGCATTTTCTTAAATAGGACAGGGCCTGAAGGGCCCAGCCCATTGTATTTGGTGCTATCCATGAACTGGTAGTCATAGTTCCTATAAAAAAAAGTAGGCTGTGCAAACCATGATGAGCAAGTAAGAACCCTCTATAAAACCAGTAAGAAGCAACTCTCTACAGCCTTTGCATCAACCCTTTCCTAATGTTTCCTGCCCTCACTGCTCCTGATGAACTGTTATATGGAGCTGTGAATGAAGTAAACCCTTTCCTTCCCAGGTTGCTTTTGTTCATTGTGATTTGTTGCAGCAAGAATAACCCTAATTAAGATACCCTGTCTCCTTATTCCGCTGTATACAATACCTGAGTTCCTCAATGTAGATGTATACATACGCATACACACACACACACACACACACACACACACACACACACACACACACACACACACACTGTTGAGTTTCTTAATTTTCCAGGCTACAGCTGGCATCAAAGGGAGGTGTGCCTCCATAAGAGGCCATGGACCCCACTCATTACAAACTTTTCTGTGTGTCTATCTTTCATTTCTTCATTCTCAGCCACACATTTAAGGTTACTATGTAAGCAATGTGAACAATAGAACTTTGTTCAGGATTCCATCTTCGCCCATCAGTTGCAAGCAACAATTCAAAAGCCAGACCATGAACTCACACATTCCTTGTGGTAAGGTCTTCAGACAAAGGAATTCATTGTTTCCTTAAGTGATTGGAGCTGTCTCATAATGGCATCATCTATAAAAAGGTCTCAAGGTCTTGGGATTGTCCCATAACAGCATCCATCCATTACCAACAGTTGCCTATCCTCACCAGCCTCCAGAGTTAAAATTCAGAAGCCATAGAGAAAATGGTACACTAAGAAGCCAGAGCCATGCCAGACTTGGTGTGGCTTAGAAGTGAGGAAGTCTGTCTGCAAGGCCACTTTTGCAGGCTCTGAAGTACTGTCCTTGGGAAGGAGGAGAAAAATGGGAATTCCTACTGCTAGTTCATATGCAGGATGTGTATTAGCTCCAGGGAACCAGATTGGAGAGGAGCATGGTAGAAACAGAAAACGGAACATGGAAAGCAGTCCAAACATCAGGTGAGCTGGTGCTGAAATAAGCTTCTCATTGTTTAGCTTGGTGGCCCCACCTTTCAGGTGGGTTTCCATCATAATGACCATGGACTAGGAAGCTCTCTGTAGCTGAGGGGAAACCCTGAAAGTAGTTTGGAAAGCAAGTATGTCCACCAAAGTTCCTCCTAAGAAAGAGCAGAAGAGCAGAAACCAGTAAGAGAAAGGACATGAAGCCATATAGTAACACAGGACTCAATGCTGGCACTCCAGCATTGTTCAAGGGAAGTCTGAGAGGAGACTGTATTCTCTGCAGAAATGCATGGCACTTTGGTGCTTGTCTATATGCCCAGGTACAACCCCCTTAGTCTCTTTCTAATAAAAGAGGGTCTAACCTCTGTGCAAATGTTTCTGCAGCTTGGGTGGCATCAAAGGGAGATGACAGCAAGACATCTTCTACTAATATTTTCAGGATATGTCAGTATGGTGTAGCAAAATTAATATTATCCTGTAATCGAGTCAGCAGGATTACATTGGAGGTGAGATTTGCCATTCCATTGACATCTAGGAACTCCAATGCTGGCAATACAAAAATGTTTCTAAAAAGTTTTCATAGTGTCTCAAAACCAAGACAAAAATGCATGAGAGGTTTATATATTCCTTTTGCATCTTAATTATTTTAAACCAGCTTGTCTCATATCTACAAATCTGTTTGTATTTCTATAAGAATCATCCACAATAAGGTGCTAATTAAATTAAAGAGTAATTTTCCAACTGCATTAAGTATTGGTAAACAACTTTTCTTCACACTTTTGGGGTTTTCTAGTTGTACATGACCATGCATGTTGCATTCTTTCTATTTTGAGGTTTTCATTCCAGAATCAGTATTTTAAAGGTAAATTATAGTTGAGTATTTACTATTAGCATTGGTGTGTGTGGGGGGGGTAGGGGGTTCCTTCAGGATCAATTTTCAGATGGATCTACATTTTTAGCACTAGTTTTGACAAATTCAATGTATTTCTTGGCATTCTGTAGAATGGAATTTATAAGGTGCATTAGTTAATGAATTAGGCTTTAATCTAACAAAACTTTGAACAAACTATTTTCTCCCAAATATCAATTTTCTTAAGGACAAGAGTTTTGAGGAAAAATTATTGAGTTCAGAACATGTTTTATAATTTTCCAAGAGAAATGCAACATGAATATATATTTATTCACAAAAAGAGAAAAACTGATAAAGACCAAAAAGTCTAGATGTCACTGAAGTCCATCTTGTTGAATGGATGGGTTTTATTTGGGTTACTTACAGGAATATATATGAAAGGAGTTGTTTAAGTAGTAAAGGGGGCTTAGTGAGTTGTCATCATGAAACTCCAACCCAGCTTGGGATACAGATTACCAACACTGCACACTCTGGGTACACTGCACATGTGTAGGCCTATGTACATATTGGAGGGTATCATTTCTTCGTAGCTCAATTCATCACAGCCTCTTCTAAGCAGCATTACTGCTCTGAGTTTCTTCAAGGGAGTGAAGCATAAGAAATCCTATCAGTTTTACAGATTTTCTGATGATACATAAAGGTGTTATTTTTGTGTTATTATCTTCCCTTCATGATGGAATATCATGGTCTTCAGAAAACTGTTAATCAACAGTAACTTCCTGTTTTCACCATTTTGAATAAATTATGCAGTATTTGATGTTAAAAAAGTAAAATGTGTTAATAAAGTTTTTCTACATTTAAAAATTTTCCTCAGTTCAAACTATATATATTTTCTAAGAGTTTAATATTACATAAAGGTTTTCTCAAGCAAGTAATATTTTCTAGTGTGGACCTTTAAGGACAGAGTTGGATAAAACAAATACAAAATCATTTACAAAAGAAACTTTTCTCCCCATTATGAATTTTCTGATGGATCCTTAGCTGTTTCTACTAGATAAAGCATTATTGACATTCACTACAAGATTTCTCTCCTGTATGAATTCTCTGATGTTTTCTAAGAGTTGAGGCACATGTAAATGATTTCTCACATTCACTACATTTGTAAGGTTTCTCTCCTGTATGAAATCGCTGATGTATTCTAAGCCCTGAAGCATGTGAATAGGATTTCTCACATTCCCAACATTTGTAAGGTTTTTCTCCTCTATGAGTTCTCTCGTGATTTTTAAGATTTGATTGAGTTTTAAAGAATTTCTCACATTCCTTACATTTGTAAGGTTTCTCTCCTGTATGAATTCTCTGATGTGACCAAAAACTTGAGCTACGTGCAAAAGATTTTTCACATTCACTACATTTGTAAGGTTTTTCTCCTGTATGAAATCTGTGATGTCTTTTAAGATGTGAAGCATATCTAAATGATTTCTCACATTCCCTACATTTGTAAGGTTTCTCTCCTGTATGAATTCTCTTATGTCTTATAAGAGTTGAGCCACATACAAAGAATTTCTCACATTCCCTACATTTGTAAGGTTTCTCTCCTGTATGAATTCTCTGATGATTTCTAAGAGTTAACCTATTTGTAAATGACTTCTCACATTCCCTACATTTGTAAGGTTTCTCTCCTGTATGAATTCTCTGATGATTTATAAGAGTTGACCTATTTGTAAATGACTTCTCACATTCACTACATTTGTAAGGTTTCTCTCCTGTATGAATTCTCTGATGATTTCTAAGAGTTGACCTATTTGTAAATGACTTCTCACATTCCCTACATTTGTAAGGTTTCTCTCCTGTATGAGTTCTCTGATGACTTGTAAGAATTGACCTATTTGTAAATGACTTCTCACATTCTCTACATTTGTAAGGTTTCCCTCCTGTATGACTTCTCTGATGATTTGTAAGAGTTAACTTATTTGTAAATGACTTCTCACATTCACTACATTTGTAAGGTTTCTCTCCTGTATGAATTCTCTGATGTTTTCTAAGTTGTGAGAGATGTTTAAAGGATTTCTCACATACAGTACATTTGTAATGTTTCTGTCCTTTCTGAATTTTCTGATGTGTTCTAAGATTTGAACTACATGCAATGGATTTTTCATATTCACCATATTTGTAAGGTTTCTCTTCTGTGTGAATTCTCTGATGGATTCTTAAAGTATTGCAGGAGTTATAAGGTGTACATTGGGAGAATTCATAACCCACTTTGCCAAGATCAGTATATCTATAGGACTTCTTATGGGTATTCACATGCTGAAAGGCAATATTCTTTGAGACTTGATCCATGATGTTTTCATATTTACCACGTACACGATATTTCTCTGGAAAAATAAGAACAAATAGGGTTAACAGGAACTGATGAATAGGAGATTCAATACCTGACGTTCCCTTAAGTTTTCTAAGTCAAGTTAACCAGCATTTACCAGAAGTAGAGCTCTTAGCAGCGGCCTTCTGTGTTTCATTACCAATAAATGAATGGTAATATGAACCACTGTAGTTTCCATTAAACACAAGGATCACTAAGGGGCTTGAATCCTTACCTAAATTAGATCCTTTGAAGAGATGGTAAAAAATGAGTGATTGAGAAGGGTGCTGTTTGAAGGATCATATGTTGATTTTTCTATTCAGTCATACTGTGTAGTAGCCTTAGCTGACTAGGAATTCATTATGTAACCAATGTTGGCCTACCACTCAGGAAGTCCTCTTTCTTCAGCCTCCCTAGTGCTAGGATTAAAATTATGTTCTCCAGGATGAAATATACAGACCAGATTTCAAAAATTAATCAATAAAGTAAACAAAAACAACATAGTTACATTTTTTCTGTTTTAAAACTTTTTTAAAAAGATCAGAAACAGAAGTAAAATAAACATATTCCAATCATTAAGAATACTTCCCTGTATTTCCATGCTCTGAATAGTCAATATTCTTTGAATTTTGGAGTTTTTAGTTAAAAACTAGTTAAGAAAATTTGAGAGATACATAGCATTTTTTTTGCTCTTGTAGAGAAAACAGAAAAATGTAAAGAAAACACCATGAAAAGTTAGGTTTACTACCAGAATTTCCCTCATTTCTGGTAATCATAAAATGTTCAGGGAGTTTACTTAAAAATAGCATGCAAATAATATGTAAATACAAACAATGAGTCAGGATTTCTACAAGAGCAGCCTTACCTACAAAGACTAGATTTCTGTAATTCTCCAACATCACATCAACATACAAACTCCTCCAAGCAGGATCCAGACATTCCCACTCTTCCTGGGAGAAGTCTACATCTAGATCCCTGAATGTCAAAAGACCCTGTAATAGAAAATTACCCATTTACCATGTGCTGTTGGACAAAATGCTTTCCTATATAAAAGAGAAATAAGGAATTAGAGATACTTTTGTGATACAGATCAGTTATGATAGTTATTCAAAGACAAAAGCTTTCTAGAGGTTCTACAGAGATGGGTTAGCAGTGACAAACACTAGCTGCTCTTCCAGAGGACCCAGATTCAGTTCCTACCACACAACTGAGTATAACTCCAGTTGCATGGGATCCAATTTTCTCTCTTCATCTCTGCAGGCTGGAGACAGACATCAGTCATACATATATTTTAAAGTAAAATTGAAAGTTAATTTTAATGAAAGATACTTTCTAGAATACTCATATTCTATTTTTTTAAATCTCCATGAAAAAAGGATGACATAACAATTTTACAAATACTAAACTTTTAGGGAATATGCAATAACTATTTGAGATATAGATGTAAAGATATGTCTATATGAGGGGCATGCTGATATCAAACATTATCACAATGTCTAATCTCACAGGGAAAATTATGATGAGTAAAACCACGCTTCCAAATGCCTCAACTGCAGTGTTGCTCTAATATTGATACTGACTTAATCTGCATCTTGATCTCACATGACTCTATTCTAAAATTCTCAGTTGGGATGCTGAAGCCGAGGTTCAATGCTGTATCTTTTGTAGAACAATGTGGAAGGAAGAATTTAAGGATGAATTAAAAGTTAATGAGGGTTTTTTTCTGATAAAGAAAGTTAATTAGAGTACATATATCCCACATTCTAAAATAAATAAAAAGGGCAAATAATATGTCATGCCATGAGACCACTTTGATTACCATGAAATAAATAAAAAATAAGCATTAGATGCTGTTATTCCACAAGCCAATACTGATGAAAAACAATTTAATAAATTCCACATATGGTTTCACAACAGGATAGTCAGAAAAAATTGAATAAATAAATGGCCTATGTGACAATGCTTTCAGATGAAATAGAAAGATCATCTGTGATGAATAAGAATGTACAAAGTTTGTCAGAATTATACAAGATCTTCATTAATATTAAATATTTTATTGCTTTTGAGATTGGCTCAATTGAAATTTTGAATTTTGCCATTTCAACTCTTTTCTTTACTTCAATAATTGAGCTCACTCATCGAAGAGACTTTTAGATTGCACAAAGAAGTATCATTTATTATTTTCTTTCATATTTCAGAAAGAGGACACAAGGTTATATCCCCACTCGTTCAAAAAATGCCTATGAGAAAGGTAAAGTGGGAGGCTGGAGAGACAGCTCATTGGTAAAAAGCACTTGCTGTTCTTGCCAGAGAAACCCAGTTTAATTCTATCTACACACATTGCAACTCAATACAGTGCCTGACTCCAATGCTATGTGTTTAGTGTCAACCTCAGGATTCCATGTTCATCACGCAGGCATGAAGTACATATAAAACCATATAAAAGAATATTCATACATGGAAATATACTGTATTTAAAAGAATGAAATGGAGACCTGTCCAATGCAACCTCAGTTCAGAATATTCACATACTTGATACAGCAACTTGGGGAAGGAAGACCACAGAGTGGGGTTCTTTCCTCCTCCCAAAAGAAGAGAGCAAAATCATTAAGAGAGGCATTCATTGATGCTAGGAAACTGATGGTTTATGCACAGCTCCAAGACTACACTTTCTAGACAACTCTTACTTTATATTTCATGTGATGCAGTATAAACATGGGATCGGCTCTGCATACAAATTGGTATTGTGGTACAAAGTCTGAGAAATAAAATGAAGGACAAAGAGAAATTACTAATCTATTGAGATTTTACCATGGACCACTGGAATCAAGAGAATGACATGAGCAGGAAATCTTCTGAGACAAATACATTTTAGGTATTAAAAAAATCCATGTTCTACACACTCCACCCTCTGCTCCCCAAACTCCCCCATCAACCCCTGCTTGCTTCTGTCTGAATCCCACAGGACAAGAGTGGACCTGCCCAGACCAAAATGCCGACTCTGAGTCCGAACACACCTCACCCTTGTTGACACACAGCCGTCTACCCTCCGGCCTGAGCCTGAGCCTGAGCCTGAGCCTGAGCCTGAGCCTGAGCCTGAGCCTGAGCCTGAGCCTGAGCCTGAGCCTGAGCCTGAGCCTGAGCCCTCTGCCTGCCACCTGAGAGAGGGAGAGACCCCACCTGCATCCACTTGAAGGAGGGATGGGACGACAACAGAGTAAGAACACACTCAACAACAGAAAGATCAATATGACAACACAATAATTTAGGGACTACACACCAGCAAGAACTGAAAAGCCTAATGTAGAAGATGAAGAAGAGATGGACCTAAAAATTATCTTATGAAGATGAAAGAGAGGAAACAAGAAAATCCATTAAAGAAATAGAAGAAAAAACAAGCAAAATATTACATGAAATGGAGGAAAAGACAAACCAAATAATTCAAGAAATAAACAAATCTCTTAAAGAATCTAAAGAAAACCAAGAAAAAACAACCGAACAAGTGAAGGAAACAATTCAAACATTCCATGGTTTGAAACCACAATTAGAAACCATAAAGAAAACACAGAATGTGGGGACACTGGAAATAGAAAATCTGGGTAAATGATTAGGAACTACTGATTTAAGCATAACCAATAGAATACAAGAAATGGAAGAGAGAATCTCAGGTGTTGAAGACTCATTAGAGGATTACAGTCGTCGAACAAAGAAAATCTCAAGTCCAACAAATGCCTAACACAAACTATACAGGAAATATGGGACACCATGAAAAGACCAAACCTAAGAATAATAGGTATAGAAGGAGGCAAAGAAATTCAGCTCAAAGGTACAGAAAACATATTCAACAAAATCAGCAGATTTTAGATATAGAGTAAAGGAAATCGGCCTAAAATCCACACTCCCAGAGAAGCTAGTAAACAAGGAGGACCCCAAGAGAGACATAAATGGTCCCCTGGAGAAGGAGAAAGGGTCAAGATCTCCTGATCAAATGGGGAGCAAGGGAAGAGGGGGAGGGAGCAAGGAGAATGGGAAGTGGAGAAGAGAAGGGATGCAGAGGACATGAGGAAGCAGAAAGGTTGAATCAGGGGAAGAATAGATGATAACAAGAATGGAGATACCATAATAGAGGGAGACATTTTTGGTTTACAGAGACATCAGGCACTAGGGAAATGTCTGGAGATCTACAAAGATGACACCAGCTAACAATCTAAGCAACAGAGGAGAGGCTACCTTAAATGCCCTCCCCAGATAATGAGATTGATGACTGACTTATATGCCACCTGATAGCCCACATCCAGCAGCTGGTAGAAGTAGAAAAGATGCCAACAACTAATCACCGAACTGAACTGGAACCCAGATGTAGAGAAGGATGAGTGAAGACCAAGGGGGTCCAGAACAGGCTGGTGAAACCCACAGAAACAGCTGACCTGAACATCGGGGAACTCTTGCTCCCCAGACCAATAGCTGGATACCAGGATGGGACTGACTGATCCAGACCCCAGGAATATGGGTTTCAGTGAGGAAACCTTGGAAATCTATGGGACCTGCTGTAGCAGTTCAGTACTAATCCCTAGCATAGGTGTGGAATTTGGGAGCCCATTCCATATAGAGGAATACTCCCTGAGCCAAGACACACAGGGGTGAGCCTAGGCCCTATCCCAAGGTATACAATAGACTCTGATGACACACTATGAAAGGCCTCACCATCCAGGGGGAGCAGAAAGGATATTTGATAGGCAGGGTTTTAGTTGGGGGCATGGTAGGGGAGATGGGAGGGAGAAGGGAACTGGGATTCTCATGTAAAACAATCCTGTTTCTCATTCGAATTAAAAAAAAAAATCTGAAGATAAAAAAAAAAGAAATTCAGCTCAAAGGTACAGAAAACGTATTCAACAAAATCATGGAAGAAAACTTCTCCAACATAAAGAAGGACATGCCTATGAAAGCACAAGAAACTTACAGAACACCAAATAGATTGGACCACAAAAAGAAGTCCCCTTGCCACAAAATAATCAAAACACTAAACTTACAGAATAAAGAAAAATATTAAGAGCAGCAAAAGAAAAAGGACAAGTAACATAAAAAAAGCAGACCTATCTGAATTACCCCCGACTTCTTAATGGAAACTTTGGAAGCCAGAAGATCCTGGATAGATGTTCTACAAACTCTAATGGAACATGGATGTCAGCCCAGACTACTATATCCAGCAAAGCTTTCAATCACTATATATGGAGAAAACAAGATATTCCATGACAAAACCAGATTTATGCAATACATATCCACAAATCCAGCCCTACAGAAAATAATGGAAGGAAAATTCCAATGTAATGAAGATGACAATGCTCAAAAAACCATAGGCAAGAGATAATCCCACCCTACCAAACACCAAAAAAAGTGGGGAAATCCACACACAATAACACCACCAATAACAAATTCAAAACAAACAAGAATCAACAATAAATGGTCATTAATATCCCTCAATGTCAATAGTCTTAACTTGCCTATAGAAAGATACAGGATAACAGAATGGATACAAAGACAGAATCCATCCTTCTGCTGCATACAAGAAAAACACCTCAACTTCAAAGACAGATGGTACCTCAGAATAAAGGGATGGGAAAAGATTTTCCAATCAAATGGACCCAAGAAACAAGCAGAGGTAGCAATCCTAATATCTAACAAATTACACTTCAAACTAAAATCAATCAAAAGAGATGAAGAAGGGCATTTCATACTTATCACAGGAGAAATCCATCAATATGAAGTCTCAATTGAACATCTATGCCCCAAATACAAAGGCAACCATATTTGTAAAAGAAATATTACTAAAGTTCAAGTCACACATAAAACCTTACACACTTATAGTAGGAGACTTCAACGCCCTGCTCTCACCACTAGATAGGACCACCAGACATAAACTTAACAAAGAAACAAAAGAACTAACAGATGCTATTACCCAATTGGGTTTAACAGATATCTACAGAACATTCCACCCAAACACAAAAGAATATACTTTCTTCTCAGCACCAGATGGAATCTTCTCTAAAATCCACCACATACTTGGCAACATGGCAAACCTCAACAGATGCAAATAAATTGGAATAACCCCTGTATCCTATTGGATCACCACAGTTTAAAGTTAGAATTCAACAACATAAATTGCAGAAAACCTACAAAGTCATGGAAATTGAATAACACTCAGTTGAACCATTCCTGGGTAAAGGAAGAAATAAAAAATGAAATTAAGACTTCCTAGAATTCAATGAGAATAAAGATACAACAAACCCAAACCTATGGGACACTTTGAAAGTAGTGCTAAGAGGAAAGTTCATAGCACTAAATGCCCACATGAAGAAACTAGAGAATAGTCACACTAGAGAATTAACAGTGCAATTGAAAGCTCTAGAACAAAAGGAACCAAGCACTACCTGGAGGAGTAGACACCAGGAAATAGTCAAACTGAGGACTGAAATCAATAAAGTAGAAACTAGGAAAACACTACAAAGACTCAATGAAACAAAGAGTTGGCTCTTCGAGAAAGTAAAAAAGATAGACAAACCTTTATCCAAACTAGCCAAAAGGCAGAGAGAGAGCATGCTAATTAACAAAATCATAAATGAAAAGAGGGACATGACAACGGACCCTGAAGAAATCCAGAGACTCATCAGGTCATACTTTGAAAACCTATACTCAACAAAATTCGAAAATCTAAAGGAAATGGACAATTTTTTGAAAAGATATCACTTACCAAAATTAAATCAAGAACAGATAAGCAATATAAACAGACCTATAACCCCTAATGAAATCGAAGCAGTCATCAAAAATCTACCAACCAAAAAAAAGCCCAGGGCAAGATGGATTCCCTACAGAATTCTAACAGAAATTCAAAGGAGCACTAATACCAGTACTCCTCAAATTGTTCCACACAATAGCTGCAGAAGGTGCATTGTCAAGATCTTTTTATGAGGCTACAATTACCTGGGTACCCAAGACACACAAAGACAAAACGAAAAAAGAGAATTATAGACCAATATCCCTCATGAACACTGACGCAAAAATATTCAACAAAATACTGTCAAATCAAATCCAAAAACACATCAGAGAAATCATCCACTATGATCAAGTTGGCTTTATCCCAGGAATGCAGTGATGGTTCAACATATGAAAAGCCATCAATGTAATCCACCATATAAACAAACTGAAAAAGAAAAACCACATGATCATTTTGCTAGATGCTGAAAAAGCCAAAATCCAATATCCCTTCATGATAAAGGTCTTGGAGAGACCAGGAATAACAGAAACATACCTAATCATGATAAAAGCAAAACACAGCAAACCAACAGCCAACATCAAACTAAATGGAGAGAAACTCAAGGCAATTCCTCTAAAATCAGGAACAACACAAGGCTTTCCATTCTCTCCATATCTCTTCAATATTGTCCTTGAAGTTCTAGCTAGAACAGCATATATAAGACAACAGATATAAGACAACAAAAGGAGATCAAGGGTATACAAATTGGAAAGGAAGAAGTCAAACTTTCACTATTTGCAGATGATATAATAGTTTATATAAGTGACCCGAAAAACTCTACCAGGAAACTACTACAGCTGATAAACACCTTCAGCAAAGTGGCAGGATACAAGATTAACTCAAAAAAAGCAGTAGCCCAACTATATACAGAAGATGGATGTGCTGAGAAAGAAATCAGAGAAACATCACCCTTTACAATAACAACTAACAACATAAAATATCTTGGGGTAACACTAACCAAAAAATGAGAAAGACCTGTATAGTAAGAACTTGGAGTCTTTAAAGAAAGACAATAAAGAATATACCAGAAAATGGAAAGATTTCCCATGCTCTTGGATAGGCAGAATTAACATAGTAAAAATGGCAATCTTGCCAGAAGCAATCTACAGATTCAATGCAATTCCCATCAAAATCTCAACACAATTCTTCACAAACCTTGAAAGAACAGTATTCAACTTCATATGGAAAAACAAAAAACCCAGGATAGCCAAAGCAACCCTGTACAATAGAGAAACTTCCAGAGGCATCACCATTCCTGACTTCAAGCTCTATTATAGATCCATAGACCTGAAAACAGCTTGGTATTGGCACAAAAATAGACAGGTTGACCAATGGAATAGAATTGAAAACCCTGATATTAACTCACACACCTATGAACACCCGATTTTTGACAAAGAAGCTAAATTTATACAATGGAAGAAAGAAAGAATCTTCAACAAATGGTGCTGGCATAACTGGATTCGGACATGTAGAAGATTGAAGATTGATCCATATCTATTGCCATGTACTAAACTTATCTCCAAATGGATCAAAGACCTCAACATAAATTCATACACACTGAACCTCCTAGAAGAGAAGGTAGGTGGCACCCTTGAACAAATCGGTACAGGAGACCACTTTCTGAACATAACATGAGTAGATCAAACATTGAGATCGACAATTAATAAATGGGACCTCCAGAAGCTGAGAAGCTTCTGTAAAGGAAAGGACACAGTCAGCAAGACAAAACTCCAGCTCACAGAATGGGAAAAGATATTCACCAACCCCACTTCTGACAGAGGACTGATCACCAAAATGTACAATGAATTCAAGAAGCTAGCCACCAAAACACCAAACAACACAATTAAAAGATTTAGTATGGCGGTTTCTCAGAAAAATGGGAATCAGTCTACCTCAAGATCCATCAATCCCTCTCTTGGGCATATACCCAAAGAATGCACACTCATACAATAAGGACATATGTTCAACTATGTTCATAGCAGCATTATTTGTAATAGCCAGAATGTGGAAACAACCTAGATGCCCCTCAACTGAAGAATGGGTAGAGAAAATGTGGTATATTTCCATAATGGAGTACTACCCAGAGGAAAAAAAAAAAAAAACAATGGAATCTTGAAATTCGCAGGCAAATGGATGGAACTAGAAGAAACCATCCTCAATGAGATAACCCAATCACAAAAAGATAAACATGGTATGTAATCACTCATTTTTGATTTTTAGACATACAGCAAAGGATCACTAGCCTACATTCCATACTGCCAGAGGAGCTAGCAAACAAGGAAGACCCCAATAGAAGATTGCATAGTCCCTTGAAAAAGGGGATGGGGACAAAAACCCCTGACCAAATTGGAGCCCTGGGGCAGGGAGAGGAAGGAGAGTCTTCATCCAGTTGCTGTTCAAAGCATAAACAGACACCCATAGCTAAGTACTGAACCATACTGCTGGAATTCAATTGTGTAGAGGGAGGAGGATTGAGCAAAGGAGCCAAGACGGGTATGGAGAGACCTGAAGAAACAGTGGACCTGACCTACTTATAGAATGGAGATCCTAGTCATAAAGCTGGGGAAACAACATTGGACCAAACCAAACCCTCTGAATGTGGGTACCAGCTAGGAGCCCCAGACAGTCTAGAGCACCTCTGACAGTGGAGCCATTCTTTATCCTTAGAGCACAAATGGACTCTGGGGGCCCATTCCCTATGGAAGGATACTATTGCAGCCCAGATATAGCAAGGAGGGTCTAGACCCTCCCCCAAACAATATGACAAACTTTGAAGATCCTTGGTAGAGGGCCTCACTATCCCTGGAAAGGAATCAATGGGTGGGTTGGGGTGGGTTGGGTGGAGAACATGGGAAGAGGGGGGATGAGGGAACAGGGGGATGGGTATGTAAACATGAGTAATTAAAAATAACAAAATATTTTAAAAATCCATGTTCTCAGTCCCCAACTCAGAGAGTGTCCCCCTACTTCACCAGAGTCCAAGAAGGCCACCAAATCTCAAGGTGCCATCCACCAGGGGACATTCACTAACTCTTTAGGTGCCTTCCCACCCTGCCCTCAAACCTCCTCTCATCCTCATTTCTGTGTCATGTCCCAACCCACAACATAGACAGAGGCCCCCTTCTTGATGAGATTCTATGATGGCCACCAGAACTCTAGTTAAGTAACCCACCTGCAGACCACTTCCACTCAATAACTGCTCAACCCACCCCGAACACTCCCTACCTTTCCCCTTGCCATATCCCAGCCCCTGACTTGGCAGAGAACCCCTGCTTGAGCAGAGGCCATGCTGGCCACAATAAGACCAAGTAGTCTACATGCCAACATACTCCCCTCACCCTCTCAGTCACTGGTCATTCTCAACTCATCCGCCACGCCTCATCATCATGTCCCAAACCCCAACTCGGGCAGAAAAGACTTGCTTCACCAGAGGCCTCCCCAGCCACCAGACATGGAGACCAACATGCATAAAGACCAGTCTCAACCACAGGCCATATCATCCAAAAGACCAGAGATAAAATAGAAACCCCCAAACACCCACACAACAAAGATAAACTCAGAAATTAGCACCTACACCTATAATCCACACACACTCAGATGCCTAAATGCCAGCCCAAGAGCACAATGAATAACCACAGCCAAGACAATATGGGACCACCAGAGCCCAGCTATCTTACTGCAACAAGTCCTGAAAATTCAACACAAGTAAAAGACAAAAAAATAAAGACATTAAAACCAAGTTTATGAAGAATATAGAAGCCCTTAAACAGGAAATAAATAAATCTTTAAAAGAAATCATGGAAAACACAAACAAAAACACTGGAGAAGATGAGTAAATCTTTAAAAAAAGACAAGAATAGCATTTTTCAAACCTAAAAATGGAAATAGAGGATTGAGGTGAGTGTGGGCTCTGCTGAGGCCCAACTCCCACCATCCCCCCTTGAAAATCCTGGGCCTGCTCCAGTGTAATAGACCCACCCATGCAGGAGAGACTGCCTGGAGTCTGGACACACCTCAGTCTTGCCCACACCCTCTGCCCTCCACCTTCCGCTTGAGTCTTGGCACCCCTATGCCCACCTATTGAATGAGGAGTAGACCAGGAGAGGCTGGACCATTCAGAGTTGCAGACACTGAAATCTTGGCCCACCTACACCACCATGAGACTAGGGGAGAAGGAGAGCCCCAACTGCACCCACTCGAACACACACAACAACAGAAAGACCAATATGACACCACCAGAATCTACAGACTCTACACTAGCAAAAACTGAACAACCCAACTCAGAAGAAGCAGTAGAGAAAGACCTTAAAAACAACTTCATGAAGATGTTAGAGGCCCTCAAAGAGGAAATGAGAAAATCCCTTAAGAAAATTAAAAAATAAAAATAAAAGGAAATGGAGGGAAAGACAAACAAAAAAAAAAATCAATAAATAAACAAATCTCTCAAAGAAAGCCAAGAAAAAACAACCAAGCAAATGAAGGAAACAATTCAAACAGTTCAAGGCTTGAAAGCTGAAAAAGAAACAATAAAGAAAACACAGAATGAGGGGATGCTGAAAATAGAAAAAATGGGTAAACAATCAGGATCTACAGATGTGAGTGTAACCAACAGAATGCAAGAGATGGAAGAGAGAGTCTCAGTTGTTGAAGACTCACCAGAGGAAACACAGTAATCGATCAGAGAAAATCTCAAGTCCAACAAATCCCTATCATGAAATATCCAGGAAATATGGGACACCATGAAAAGGCCAAACCTAAGAATAACAGGTATAGAAAAAGGCAAAGAAATACAGCTCAAGGGCACAGAAAAAATATTCAACAAAATCACTGAAGAAAACTTCCCCAACCTAAAGAAGGATATGCCTATGAAAGTACAAGAAGCTTACAGAACACCAAACAGACTGGAAGTAACACAAAAAGAAGTCTCCTCAACACATAATAATCAAAACACCAAACTTACAGAATAAAGAAAAAATATTAAGAGCAGCCAAGTTACATATAAAGGCAGATCTATCAGAAACACTGGACTTCTGAATGGAAACTCTGAAAGCCAGAAGGTCCTGGATAGACGTTGTACAAATGCTAAGGGAACATGGATGCCAGCCCATATTACTATATCCAGCAAAGCTTTCAATCACTGTAGATGGAGAAAACAAGATATTCCATGACAAAAACCAGATTTCAACAATACATATCCAAAAATCCAGCACTAGAGAAAGTACTGGAAGGAAAACTCCAACCCAAGGAAGATAACTACACTCACAAAAACATAGGCAATAGTTAATTCCACTTTACCAAACACCAAAAGAAAAGAAAAAAAAAAACAGAGGTGGGAATCCACACACAATGCCACCAAATCCAAAACAAACAAGAATTAACAATCAATAGTCATTAGTATCCCTCAATGTCAATTGATGGGGGAAGTACTTCTGTATATGTTTATCTTATTGATTGTTAAATAAAATACTGTTTGGCCAATGAGACAGCAAGTAGATGGGACTAGGAGTCAAAGAGGATTCTGGGAAATGTAGTAGTGAAGTGTGATCCAGGCAGGAAGTGACATAGCAAGGAGACTCATATTTAAGCAAAGAAAAAACAGGAAGCATCCCTTTTTTCCCGTTTGCCTCCTCCAGCAGCAGGAGTGAGCCACCGGCAAGGAGGGACGCCAATAAGGCGTCTGATAAGATAAGTCTTATAAAATACATAGATTTATGATAATTAAGACTGAGATAACAGATGAGAATCCTAGTCATTAGCCAAGCAACATTGTACCTAATACAAGTTTCTGTGTATTCATTTGGGCCTAACTCGGGCGGGAGGCTGGCATAAAGCTCACACGTGGCGGTGGGGCTCAGGAGGCTTTTGGTGGAAAGATTTATCATAACAGTCAATGATCTTAACTTGCCTATAAAAAGACACAGGCTAACAGAATGGATATGAAGACAGAATCCATCCTTCTGCTGCATACAAGAAACACATCTCAATGTCAGAGAGAGATGCTGCCTCAGAGTAAAGGGTTGGGAAAAGATTTTCCAATCAAATGGACCCAAGAAACAAGCTGGTGTAGCAACCCTAACATCTAACAAATTAGACTTCAAACTAAAATCAATCAAAAGAGATGAAGGTTATTTCATATTCATCACAGGAAAATTCCATCAAGATGAAGTCTCAGTTCCGAATATCTATGCCCCAAATATGAAGGCATCCAAATTCTTGAAAGAAACATTACTAAAGTTCAAATCACACACTTGTAGTGGGAGACTTCAACACCCCACTCTCACCACTAGACAGCACCACCAGACAGAAACTTAACAAAGAGACAAAGGAACTAACAGAAGTTATGACCCAATAGGATTAACAGACCTCTATAGAACATTCCATTCAAACACAAAAGAATATACCTTCTTCTTAGCACAAGATGGAATCTTCTCTAAAATCCACCACATACTTGGCAACATGGCAAACCTCAACAGATACAAAGAAATTGGAATAACCTCCTGTTTCCTATCGGATCACCACAGTTTAAAGTTAGAATTCAACAACAACACAAATTGCAGAAAACCTACAAACTCATGGAAATTGAAAAATGCACAATTGCACCATTCCTGGGTCGAGGAAGAAATTAAAAAAAAAAAAGAAATTGAAGACCTCCTAGAATTCAATGAGAATGAAGACACAACATACCCCAACTAATGGGACACTTTGAAAGCAGTGCTGGGAGGAAAGTTCATAGCACTAAGTGCCCACATGAAGAAACTGGAGAATACTCACATTAGAGAATTAAAAGCACAACTGAAAGCTCTAAAACAAAAAGAACCAAACTCACCCTGGAGGAGTAGATGCCAGGAAACAATGAAATTGAGGTCTAATATCAATAAACCCAGGATAGGCAAAACAGCCCTGTACAATAAAGGAACTTCTGGAGGCATCACCATCCATGATATCAAGCTCTATTATAAAGCTATATTCCTGAAAACAGCTTGGTATTGGCATAAAAACAGACAGGTAGACCAATGGAATAGAGTTGAAAACCCTGATATTAACCAGCATACCTATGAACACCTGATTTTTGATAAAGAAGCTAAAGTTATACAATGAAAAAAAGAAAGCATCTTCAACAAATGGTGCTGGTACAACTGGATGGTGACATGTAGAAGACTGCAGATAGATCCATATTGATTGCCACACACAAAACTTAAGTCCAAATGGATCAAAGACCTCAACATAAATCCAGCTACACTAAACCTCTTAGAAGAGAAAGTGGGAGGTACTCTTGAACTAATTGTTACAGGAGACTGCTTCCTGAACATAACACTGGTAGCACAGACACTGAGATTAACAATTAATAAATAGGACCTCCTGAAATTGAGAAGCTTCTATAAGGCAAAGGACACAGTCAACAAGACAAAACGGCAGCCCACAGAATGGGAAAAGATCTTCACCAACCCCACATTTGACAGAAGGCTGATTTCCAAAATGTACAATGAATTCAAGAAGTTAGCCATCAAAACACCAAACAATCCAATTAAAAAGTGGAGTACACACAGCTATACAATGAACTGAACACTGGAACCTAGTTCCAGAGAGGGAGAAATGAAGAGCAAGGGGGTTGTGACCAGGCTGGTGAATCCCACAGAAACAGCCTTAACAAGGGGGATCACATGGCCCCCAGTCTCCTGTCTGGGAGGCCATCACGGGACTGATCCAGACCCCTGAAAGTGGATGTCAACGAGGAGGCCTTGACACCCTATGGGGCCTCTGGTAGTGGATCAGTATTTTTCCCTGGTGTAAGAAGGGACTTTGAGAGCCCATCCCACGTGAAGGGACGCTCTCTGGGCCTAGACACATGGGGGAGGGCCTAGGCCTGGCCCAAGATGATGTTGTGGAATTTGGGGAGCCCCCATGGAGGGCCCTACCCTCTATGGGGAGTGGAGGGGGGAGGAGAATAGGGGATTAGGGGGAAACGGGGGAGAGGAAGAAGGGATTGACATGTGAAATTATAATTTGTAAAATTTAAATAAAAAATAGAAAAAATATTTTAATCAAAAAAGTGGGGTACAGAACTAAACAGAGAAATTCTCAATAGAGGAATCTAAAATGGCTGAAAGACACTTAAAAAACTGATCAACATTCTTAGCAATCAGGGAAATACAACTCAAAACGTGTCTGAGATACACTAGCCAGAATGGTTAAAATCAAAAACAGCAATGACAGACTATGCTAGAGAGGATGTGGAGAAAGGGGAACACTCCTCAACTTCTGGTGGGAGTGCAAACTTATAAGACTACTTTGGAAATCAGTGTGGCGGTTTCTCAGGAAAATGGGACTCAATCTACCATAAGATCCAGCAATTCCTCTCTTGGGTATATACCCAAAGGATACACATTCATACAACAAGGACATCTGTTCAGCTATGTTCATAGCAGCATTGTCTGGAATAGCCAGAACCTGGAAGCAACCTAGATGCCCCTCAACTGAAAACTGGCAGAGAAAATGTGTTATATTTACACAATGGAGTATTACTCAGGAGAAAAAAATATTGAATATGAAATATTGAAATTTGCAGGCAAATGAATGGAATTGGAAGAAAACATCCTGAGTGAGGTAACCCAGTCACAAAAAGGCCAAAATGGTATGCACTCACTCATATATGGATTTTAGACATAGAACAAAGAATTACTAGCCTACAATCCACACTGCCAGAAAAGCTAGAAAACAAGGAGGACCCTAAGAGAGATATGCATGGTCTCCCTGAGAAGGGGAAAGGGTCAAGAACCCCTGAGAGCATCGGGGAGCATGCAGGGTGAGAGAATGGAAGTAGGAAAAATAGAAGGGGAGAAGAGGAGGTGGGAGGTGAATAAGTGGGATCAGGAAGACTGAGATAAGGGAGGAACAGAGGAGAGCAAGATAGCGGGAGACATAGGTTCAGAGAGAGGTCCAACACTAGTGAAATATTCAGGGATCCACAGGGATGATCCCAACTAAGAATCTAGGCAGTAGTGGAGAGGCTGCCTTTGATGCCCTTCCCCTATAATGAGATTGATGACTACCTTAAATGCCATCCTAGAGCCTCATCCAGTAGCTGATCAAAGCAGAAGCAGATACCCACAGTTAAACACTGAGCCATACTCTTGGAATCCAGTTGTAGAGATGGTGGAGGGATGAGCAATGGAGCCCAGACTGTGCTGGAGAAATGCACAGAAATAGTTGGCCTGACCTAGTGAGTGCACAGGGACACTAGTCATAAAGCTGGGGAACCATCATTGGACCAAACCATGCCCTCTGAATGTGAGTGCCAGCTAGGAGGCCTTGGGCAGTCTACGGAACCTCTAACAGTGGAGCCAGTGTTTATCCCTAGTGCACAAATGGACTTTGGGAGCCCACACCCTATGGAAGGATATTATCGCAGCCCAGATACATGAAAGAGGGTCTAGGCACGTCCCCATGATGTCACAGACTTTGATGATCCCCCACAGAAGTCCTCACTATCCTTAGGATGAGGGTGGTGGTTGGTTGGGGGGTTAGTGGGGGCATGGGAAGATGGGAAGGGGAGGGAATGGGGGGATTGATATGTAAAATAAGATTATAAATTTATAAAAAAATTTATAAAATAAAATTTTAAAATGGAAAAAGAAACAATAAAGAAAACACAAACTGAAAAGGAATTCTAAAAAAACAAACAAACAAACAAACAAAAAAAACTAGATTAGATGAGCAAACACCAACAACAGATGCAAGCATCACCAGGAGAATTCAATAAATGACTGAGATCATTGCCAGGCAGGGATTGCCTAGGAAGGGAGAATAGAATAGATTTTGCCAGTGGACTAGGGGCAGATGGTAATTGAGAACTGATCTACCTCAAGCTCCAGCTTTAATATTCTTCTGTATATACTCAAAGGATGCCCCGTCCTATCACAAGGATACCTGCTCAACTGTGATCATAGCTGCCATGTTTTAATAGCTAGAAACTGGTAGCCAATGTCCTTCAAGAATGGATAAAGAAAATGTAGGGCATTCATACAATGTATTACTCAGATTTTGAAAACAATCACATCATGAAATTTGCAGATAAATGGATGCGACTAGAAGAAATTATTCTGAGTGAATTAACCCAGACCCAGTATGGGATGCACTCACTTAGAAGTGAATATTAGCTATTAGCTCTTAATAAAGGTTAAGAATGCTGCAATCCACATACCTAGAGAGCATAGGTAACAGAGTGGGCACAAATGTGGATGTATGGCTCTCCCCGAGAAGGAGAAATAGATTTTCCAGGTGGATTAGAAGGGTTATGTTAGTAGGGGAGGGTTGGAGGAAAAGAGTATAAAGCAAGAGACTATATTGGAATTGGACACATTTGGGAGGTGATGGGGATCCTTAGTACAGTAGAAACTTCCAGAATACTATGAGGATAACCCTAGAAAACACTCCTAGTAATGGAGAATTTAGAGTCTGTACTTGCCATATTCTTTAAGCGGCACCTTCCCGTGTTGAGACTGAAACAAAAATCCAGCCAGCAAACATTCAACCTACAATCTATCCTAACTACAAGATGTGTGGAGATGTGGAAGTGCAGAGCTTTGGGGAGTGGGCAACCAATGGCTGGTCTAATTTGAGGCCCACAATACAAAAGGGAGTCCATGCCCAACATTGTCAGGAAGACCAGGGTCCAGAGGCTGGATAGCCCAGATACCTCAGATAGAAAAAAACGTAAACAAACAAAAGTGCTCCAAATGATATTTTGCTACAGTCATGGACCAGTGCCTAGCCTAATTCTCATCTGAGAAGCTTCTTCTGGAAGCTTATGGGAGCAGATGCAGAGATACACAGCCAACATTAGGTAAACAGACAGCCGAAATTAGAGATCCCCATGGGGTCCCTCCCTTCAGAGCTCAAGGCCTGCTCTTCTCTGAAAGGAACCAGATGAGTACAGAGGGGGGAGAGGGGAGGCGTAAGAGGAAACTGGGAGGAGTGGAGGGGAACCACAATTGGTCAGGATGAATGGGATGAGAGAAGAATAAAAATCAAACTTAAAAAGCTGAAAAAGAAAAAGAAAAACCAAACACCCGAAGGCACTTTATCGTTGAGTAATATCAAATGCCAATGAGAGAAACCAATATAGTGCAATCTGTATCTCTTCACTGATATACCAGGTATGGCAAGAACAAGCCAGCCATCCCATTTATCATCTGCTCACTGTATACTGCTTAAATATTTAGTATTAGGATTCAGACAGTGAGTCTCTTCTAAGTCTATTTCTCAAGAAATTGCTTTGTGATACAAGCAGAAAGTTCCATGTATTTGCATGGCCACATTCATAATCCTGGCTCAAGAAACTTGACAATCCCTAAAATGTAACCTTTGTGGTACATCAGACTTTCCTTCATCACTGTTGTATCCGGACTAGATTTAACCTCTGTAGGAAGTGGGCATCAGTTTATTTCATTGGTCATCATTCATCTTGGAAGCTCTTTCACAACTGTAAATCTAGGGTCCATGAAAAATATTTGCCTCATACTAATCATGGAGGGGATATAAAATAGGGCAAGGCTGTGCTATGTAGATGACAGGATTTAAATACAATTTTGATAATCAGCAGAGAAAAAAGAAAAATGTCATAGGAAATAAACACGATGGATGATATTGCCCAAGGCAGAGTACTAAAGGTCTTCATGACTTCAATATAAAAATACTTTTAAAGAAACATATGGACACAACACTGACCTGGTGATCATTTACAGGAGACACAGCCATTGTCCTCGTTGCTCTTCTCCAAATTTCTGTCTCCAGAACAAAGACTGGAACTCTTGATATTTCACATCAAGGTATCAAAAGCACAAGCCTACAAATACTATCACCGTGTTATGGACAATGTCATACCACAAAAAAAAAAAAACCCACAAACAACCAAATGTCTTATCAACATTCCTACAGAGAGAAGAGCATGTGGAATTATACTGAGTGCTGCAAGAAAATAACTGTCAGATAGACGGTGGGGTAGTGGGAGTCATCGTGCCTTCTTCCTGCTTCGAGGCACGGTTATGGGAAACATACTCTTTTTATTAAGGGCAGTTGTGTGACCATATGGGGACAGGACTGCACTGTCTACCTTCTTTCTGCTATTACCTTCTCTTCCTGGGATGAGCAGAGGTCCTAGATGTCCAGGCTGGAGAGAGGAAGCCTCTGCAGATGGACTTGGAAATGACGGGTCGGCATGGCAATGGGGCTCAGGGTCTCACTGACAGCTCTGACTGATTCCCGCTTAAGCCAAGCAGGAGCAGCTCCTAGGCTGAGAGAGATCTGTCTCTCTGCCAATCACAAGGATGGGGAGGAGATGGGCAGCCTGACTAGTCTAATGACCTGGTGGTGCTCCTCCTCCCTCCTTTCTTCTATGCCTGCCTCTTCCCTGGCCCCCCATTCCTTGTCACCTTACTGCCTTTTCGCGCTAACAGAAACGAGATGCCTTCAGAGGCACTATCATTAAACAAACCATTTCCCCTCCGCGGCTCCCTGTGACCGCCCGAGGTTTAACCCCTTGGAGGGGTAGAAGGCTGGTAGCCTGGGTCTAGGCGTTGAACATGACCCGAGTGTGAGCCTGGGTCCAAGGGGAGGAAGGAAAGATCACTTCGGCCTCAGAAGGGCTGCGGTGAACCCTGCTAGGCCCACAGAGAAGGGACAGGCCTGGAGCCAAGACAACCAGAGGATTGTCCTGATTTAGAAAGGCCTTTTTTCCCCCTTTCTTTTCTGCTCACTTTTTTGACACAAAACGTAGCCCACAGTGACCTCGCATTTCATATGTCCCCGAAGATGACCTTGAACTGACCCTGCGGCCTTCCCCTATCATGTCCCGGCACTGCAGGAGTGTACCAGCATGTCCTGGATCTAGGGATCAAATCCAGGGCTCTGTGCATGTTAGGCAAGCACCCTGCTAGCCGAGCTACACACCAGCCCCTTTCTGATTTCAAAGGACTGGAAATGGAGGCAGCTTTGAGCCTTTGGTCTTTCCTGTTACCGTCCCCTTCCCCCAAAGCTCTGTCCACAGCTCCTGGAAGGAACTCTTGCCAGACTAGCCAACAACACCCCTAGCTCCTGGCCGTCCTCCCACACGTGCTGGAAGAGGGTGAGGCCGGCATTATCGCTCACCTTGGCACCAGGCTCTGACACGAAACTGCTGGAAGAAATCTCAGCATGGCCTCCGCGGTCCTTCCAACAGAATCCACCAAAGAATCCCTGCCAATCCGGCCCCTTCTCCAGCTCTGCCCCGCCTCCTTCCTTACGTGCGGCGGTAACGTCAGGACGTCAAGGGGGTGGGCAGTGACTGCTGTGAGGTCCAACATCTTTAAGGCGCAGGGGCCTTGTGGTGGTCTGGGATTTGTGCTTTGCGTCAAAGGAGGACCCAGCTCGCTAGGGAGCGCTCTCTCCATCACCACGGTGACCTGCCCTTTGCTATGAGGCTGGGTCTCTCCTGCACCGTGGTCTCCTGGGGCCCGGGCTTCCCGCCACTGGCCGCCCCGGAGACTCCCCATGCTCGCATCGGTCCTAAAGGCTCCGGCAGGTGGGGCAGCCTGTGGGGTGACCGTGGCGGGAGCCCAGTGCGAGCCCCTCCGGACAGGTGGATCCACAGCGAGCAAGGCGGTGGCTCCGCCACCGGTGGGAGCCGCGACTCCTGAATGCAAAAGTGTTTAACCTTTGGCCTCCTTACACCCTGAGGGGCCTGAGCGTCTGCCTGGGTGACTCAGGCCAGCCAGAGTCTGTCCTGGAAGCCTTTTCCAATTACCTTGGTTTGATGCAGTTATGCCGGTTTGGCAAGGATGATTGAACACACTGCGCTTTTCTTCTCTCTCTCTCTCTCTCTCTCTCTCTCTCTCTCTCTCTCTCTCTCTCTCTCTCTCTCTCTCTCTCTCTCTCTCTCTCTCTCTCTCTCTTTCTTTGGTTTTTCAAGACAGGGTTTCTCTGTGGCTTTGGAGGCTTTCCTGGAACTAGCTCTTGTAGACCAGGCTGGTCTCGAACGAGATCCACCTGCCTCTGCCTCCCGAGTGCTGGGATTAAAGGCGTGCGCCACCAACGCCTGGCTGTCCTTTCTCTTTTTAAACTTAAAGCTACCTTACTTTACTTACCAGTCTGAGTTACCTCACCCTCCTGTTCTCCCGTTCCCTACACCAACCCTCCATCCCACCCACCCCTCAGGGAAGGTGAAGTCTCCTATGCAGAATCATCAAAGTCTGTCACATAATTTGGGGCAGGACCTCGGCCCTCCCCACTATATCTAGGCTGACAGAGTATCATTCTATGGGTAATGGGCTCTCAAAGTCCATTGGTGCACTAGGGATAAATATTGGTTCCACTACCACAGACCTCATAGACTGCCCTGGCCTCCCAACTGACACCCACGTTCAGGGGGCCTGGTTCAGTCTTATGTTTGTTCCACAGCTGTAAGACCAGGGTCCCTGAGCTCCCACTTGCTCAGGTCAGCTGTTCCTGTGGGTTTCCCCAGCATGGTCTTGACCCATTTGTTCATCACTCCTCCCTCTCTATAAATGGATTCCAGGAGTTCAGCTCTGTTTAGCTGTGAATCTCTGCTTCTGCTTCCATCAGCTACTGGATGAAGGCTCTAGGATGGCATATAAGGTAGTCATCAATCTCGTTATAGTGGAAGGGTATTTAAGGTAGTCTCTCCACTATTGCTTAGATTCTTAGGTGGGACCATCCTTATGGATTCCCTGAACATTTCCCTAGGGCCAGATTTCTTGTTAAGCCCATATCAGCTCCCTATATCAAAATGACTCTTTCCTTGCTGTCCTTTTCTGTTCTTCCCCTAACTCTACCTTCCTGATCCCTCATGTTCTCCTCCTGCTTCCCCTTTCCCCTCCTCTTTTTTCTACCTCCCTCTCCCACCCCCACATGCTCCCAATTTTCTCAAGAGATCTTGTCCCCTTTCCAGTTCTCCTTGCTTCCTAGCTTCTCTGGGGTTGTGGATTGTAGGCTGGTTATCTTTTACTCTATTTCTAATATCCACTTATGAGTGAGTGCATATGTTTTTCTTTCTGTGTCTGGGTTAACTTACTCAGGATGGTTTCTCTGGTTCCATTTGCCTCTGAATTGCAAGATGTCAGTGGGTTTTTTTCCCACTGAGTAGTACTCCACTGTGTAAATGTACCACCTTTTCTTCATCCATTCTTCTGTTGAGGGGCATCTAGGTTGCTTCCAGGTTCTGGCTATTACAAACAATGCTATATGAACATAGTAGAACAGATGTCCTTATGGTATGTGAAAGGTTCAGGCATTATGCTGGCCCGCCCCTTTTACCTGGTGGAATCCACTCAGGCAGTACCCTGGTCAGCCCAGGGTTCCATGGGAACTAAGTCTGCACGTAGGTGCAAAGGACCCCTTTAAAAGACAGACCCCTGCCCTCTCTCTCTCTCTCTCTCTCTCTCTCTCTCTCTCTCTCTCTTCTACTCTTCTCTCTCTGCTCTCTCCTTCTCTGCTCTTCTCTTTTCCCACCTATGCTCTCTCTGCCTCTCTATGGTGACCAGCTGTGGCGGTCATCCATTAACCCTGTTTCTCTTCTCTCTTAGTCTCCCTACTCTGCCGGGCCTATAATAAACTGGTTAACATCTCTAATATGTCTCATCCTGTGTCTCCTCTTATGCCTCCTTTTCTTTGATTTCTAATTTAAGCAAAATAAAAACAGTATGATTGTGCATCCCTTGGGTATATGCCTAAGAGTAGAACTGGTTGATCTTTAAGTGGATTGATTCCCATTTCCTTGAGAAACTGACTTACTGATTTCCAAACTGGCTTTGCAAGTTTGCATCCCCATCAGCAATGGAGGAGTGTTCCCCTTTCTCCACATCCTCTCCAGCATAGACTGTCATTGAGGTTGATTTTTGCCATTCTGACAGGTCTAAGATGGTATCTTGGAGTTGTTTTAATTTGCATTTCCCTGATATCTAAGGATGTTGAATAATTTCTTAAGTACCATTTAAGATTGGCCATTTGAGATTCCTCTGTTTAGAATTCTCTATTTAGATCTGTATCCCACGTTTTAATTGAAATAAAATTAATACAAAAGAAAAATGATTGTTTCTTCACTGTACTTGTACAAGAGGAAGACAGAAAAAAATTGCCTTCAAGGTCCCTACATATAAAAAATCTCAGCCTGTTAGATATCAATGGAAGGTGCTCCCACAGGGAATGATAAATAGCCTCACACTGTGCCAATATATTGTACAACAACCTTTGGAAATAATACATGAGTAATTTCCTCAATCTATAGTTTACTATTATATAAACAACATTTTATTATCTGATACAAATGTAGATACTTTAGAAAGCATGTATGAAGAAGTAAAGAAATACGTTCTTTATCTTGTGCTAGAGGGCCTGGCAGACCCATATGGGATGCATGTGTGTTATATATAAGGGATGATTCCTATTCCTGATTGTTTCTTGTAACTGAATAAATAATGAAGTTAATTCTGACTCATCAGGAATAAATTCAGCAGTTTCAATTTGTAAAACAACTCTTTCTGCATACTGAGAGACAGTATCTTTGTTAAGAGGTTCTTTTTTTTTGCTTGCAAAGAATTTCATTTTTATTTGTTTTTATTTGAATTAGAAATAGGATTGTTTTACATGACAACCCCAGTTCCCTTCTCCCTCCCGTCATCCCCTACCATCACCCCCCAAACTAAAACCCTACCTATCACATATCCTTTCTGCTCCCCCTGGATGGTGAGGCCTTCCATAAGGTGTCATTAGAGTCTATCATATCCTTTGGGATAGGGCCTAGGCCCATCCCCATGTGTCTTGGCTCCGGGAGTATTCCTCTATGTGGAATGGGCTCCCAAAGTCCACACCTATGCTAGGGATAAGTACAGAACTACTACAGGGGGTCGCATAGATTTTCGAGGTTCCCTCACTGAAACCCAAGTTCCTGAGGTCTGGATCAGTCCCATGCTAGTATCCTAGCAATCAGTCTGGGGAGCAAGAGTTTCCGGATGTTCAGGTCAGCTGTTTCTGTGGGTTCAGCTGTTTCTGTGGGTTTCACCACATTGGTCTGGACATCATAGCTCTTCACTCGTCCTTCTCTGCATCTGGGTTCCAGTTCAGTTCGGTGATGAGTTGTGGGTGTCAGCTTCTACTTCCACCAGCTGCTGGATGTGGGCTATCAGGTGGCATATAAGTCAGTCATCAATCTCATTATCTGGGGAGGGCATTTAAGGTAGCTTCTACTCTGTTGCTTAGATTGTTAGCTGGTGTCATCTTTGTAGATCTCCAGACATTTCCCTAGTGCCTGATGTCTCTGTAAAACAAAAATGTCTCCCTCTATTATGGTATCTCCATTCTTGTTATCTTCTATTCTTGCCTTGACTCAATCTTTCTACTCCCTCATGTCTTCTGCATCCCTCCTCTTCTCCCCTTCTCATTCTCCTAGCTCCTTCTCCCCTCTTCCTATATTCCCAATTTGCTCAGGAGATCTTGACCCTTTCCCCTTCTCCAGGGGACCATGTATGATTCTCTTAGAGTCCTCCTTGTTGGCTAGCTTCTCTGGCAGTGTGGATTGTAGGTTGGTAATCCTTTATTCTATGTCTAAAATCCGCATATGAGTGAGTTCATACCATGGTTGTCTTTTGTGATTGGGTTACCTTGATCAGAATGGTTTCTACTAGTTCCATCCATTTTCCTGCAAATTTCAAGATTCCATTGTTTTTTTCCGCTGAGTAGTACTCCATTGTGCAAATGTACCACATTTTCTCTATCCATTCTTCGGCTGAAGGGCATCTAGGCTGCTTGCAATTTCTGGCTATTACAAAAAGTGCTGCTATGAACATCGCTGAACAAATATCCTTTTTGTATGAATGGGCTTATTTTGGGTATATGCCTAAGAGTGGAATTGCTGGATCTTGTGGTAGACTGATTCCAATTTTCTTGAGGGAATCACCATACTGATTTCCAAAGTGGCTGTACACGTTGGCACTCCCACCAGGAGTGGAAAATTGTTCCCCTTTCTCCACATCCTCTCCAGCATGAACTGTCGTTGGTATTTTTGATTTTGGCCATTCTGACAGGAGTAAGATGGTATCTCAGAGTTGTTTTGATTTGCATTTCCCTGATGGCTAAGGATGTTGAACACTTTCTTTTTTAATTTATTTATTAGTTCTAGTTAGGGAACAAGCTTGTTTCACATGTAAGTCCCTTCTCCCTCTCCCTCCCCTCACCCCCCTGTTGAACACTTTCTTAAGTGTCTATCAGCCATTTTAGATTCCTCTGTTGAGAATTGTCTATTTTGTTCTGTACCCCAATTTTTAATTGCATTGTTTGGTGTTTTGGAGACTTGCTTCTTGAGTTCTTTGTATTTTTTGGAGATCAGCCCTCTGTCAGATATGGGGTTGGTGAATAACTTTTCCCAGTCTGTGGGCTGCCGCTTTGTCCTGCTGACTGTGTCCTTTGCCTTAAAGAAGCTTCTCAGTTTCAGGAGGTCCCATTTATCAATTGTTCATCTCAGTGTCTGTGCTACTGGTGTAATGTTCAGGAAGCAGTCTCCTGTACCAATTAATTCAAGGGTATTTCCCACTTTGTCTTCTAATAGGTTCAGTGTAGCTGGATTTATGTTGAGATCTTTGATCCATTTGGACTTAAGTTTTGTGCAAGGCGATAGGATTGGGTCTGTCTGCAGTTTTCTACAAGTCTGCAACCAGTTATGCAAGAACCATTTGTTGAAGATGTTCTCTTTGTTCCATAGTATAAATTTGGATTGTTTGTCAAAAATCAGGTGTTCATAGGTGTGGGGGTTAATATCAGGGTTTTCCATTGGTCTACCTGTCTATTTTTGTGCCAGTACCAAGCTGTTTTCAGGACTATAGCTCTGTAATAGAGTTTGAAGTCAGGGATGGTGATGCCTCCAGAAGTTCCTTTATTGTACAGGGATGTTTTAGCTATCCTGCATCTTTTGTTTCTCCATATAAAATTGAGTATTGTTCTTTCAAGGTCTGTAAAGAATTGGGATTCTGATGGGGATTGCATTGAATCTGTAGATTGCTTTTGGCAAGATTGCCATTTTTACTATGTTGATCCTACCTATCCAAGAACATGGGAGATCTTTCCATTTTCTGTTATCTTCTTTAATTTCTTTCTTTAGAGACTCAAAATTCTTAAGGTACATGTCTTTCACTTTTTTGGTTAGTCTTACCTGAGGTATTCTATGTTGTTTGTTGTTGGGAGCCATACAGCTTGGCATGAACCTTTAGGCCAAACTTGGCAAGCCACACGGTTATAGAACTGTCTTTTGATTATAAATGGCTTCTAGAAGCATGAGCACCCAGAAGGAACAACATGACCCAGACATCAATCCTTTGTTCCAACCACAGGCCCACTTACCTAAGCAACCCTCCTTCCTCCCACCACTCACCTAGGTAACACTCCCTCTCTCCACCACCCATGAACTTTTTACCCTGCCAACATCCTCCTCCTATAATTTTCTAACATCCTGCTTGAACTAACACCTGGCTCTTGGCCTCTTCTCCCCCTCCCCTTTATCCCATACTACTGACTATGTAAGCTAGCCTGGAAAAAATAAAATTTTCCACTTGATCAGAATCCTGTCTTGTGGTCATTCTCTCCAGTCACATCTCTTGTCTCCATTCCCCTCCCTGGACTTTTTGCTCTAGGTTTCTGTCCTTCGGGTCAGGACAACTACAACTGGCACCCCCAATGTGGGGCTCAACTGTTCCAGGAGAGGAGAATTTCAGTGTTCATTAGAGGGATGGGCCTGTCCATGCATTGAGGCGCCCGAGACATGGTCGAATGTGGACCTCAAGGGGAAGACACCTAGCAAGCTTACCCAGCGCTCGGGATCTTCGGGTTCATGCACACCACCTGAGGCAGTGGTGAGTAATGGGACAAGCACTTAACAAGGAAGATTTGGATCTTTCTGGAATCAAAGAATCCCTCAAGACGCTAGGGACCCGGGTTAAAAAGAAACAATTAAGGAAATTTTTCATCTTTGTTGGAGACCTCTGTCCTTGGTTTCCACAGAAAGGGACAACTAATAAAAACAAATTGGCTAGAGTAGGTAATTGCCTACAAAATTACTATGAAGTCTTTGAACCAGAAAAGGTTCCTGTGTCTGTCTTCAGACAAGACTCAAGGAACTAGGGTTAAGAAAAAACAAAAAAAGATTTAATAAATATTTAGATTACATAGGGAATCTCTGTCCTAGGTTCCCCCAAGAGGGAACCATTGATGTAAATAGATGGAAAAGACTAGGTAAAGGAAAATTCCCACCTCCCATCCAGAGCAGCTTCCTGTTCACCTTGTCCTTCTGTGTACACACTTCCCCATGCACCCTTGCCCTCCAGGAGAGTTATAGTGACAAATGGTTACTCCCTAATGACCGGCACTGGCTAGAGTGTGCTTCCCTCTCAGGAGGAGATTTTGTCTTATGCAAAATTGAGTTTATGGAGAATTGCAGGGACTTTGCTCACCACAATCGAAAGAAAGTGTCTCCTAAAACCTGTCTGTTTGTTAAACATTTGGCCTTTAATCAACAACCAAAAACTTGCTTTAATTGCAAACAACTTGGTCACTTCTTTAGAGAATGCCCTGCTTTTTCACCATTCCCCTACACCCTGAGGATAAGCCTCACTTTGCCTTTACTGGTCCCCAGGTTAATTTCCAGGGCCAGAAGCCTGGATACCAGTGGAAGGTTTTGCCTTCGGGGCATGGCCAACAGCCTCACCTTATGCTAAAAATGTGTTGCTGTTAGTCCTATTAGAAAAAAGTGGCCCTCTATTTACATCCTTTGGCTACTGCCCAGCAGAAGCAGCTTTCCCTTTGCTTGCAAGATTAAACTTCCAGCCTAACTCAAAAAGAGCTCCAAATAATACCTGATAAAATTCAAACTGCTATATCTGGGGTACAAACTACAACATCAACAGATGCTAACCCCACAGATTAAACTACACACCTCCCTCATTTTTAACTGGGAATGTAGAGAGACAATGAGATAATGATGGAGGGCCAGGAGACTTAAAGGATTTAGCCAAATTACTCTCACAGAAGATAAGAAATTTACAGCCACAGATCATTTACAACAGGTCAGCACAAGCCCAGAGGGCAAAAGGCAAGGGAGGCCAGGGCCAAAACCAAACACTTGCAGCCTTTGGGAGCTACTGCCTTCTCTGTCTCACTGATGACTGATCAAATATATAGAAATTACTATTAATGCAGCCAGTCAGAAAACTGTTTTAAGACCTTATGGAAAAAGAAAGACACCAAAGAAAAATTTAGATATGTTTAACTTTTGGATGCTCATAATTCAATAACTGGCTATAACTGCTATGTTACAAGGGATTTCAATTAGGGATTTTTCATTTCAACAGACTGGTCATAACCTGGGCAAAAGGAGAGATGAAAAATGTGTGCTTGCTCTGTGTGTATGGTGTGGCCACAACTGAGTGCATGATATATGATTGTAAATGCATGAATGCTGACAAAAAACTGCTTAAATTGCCTTGGATATGATTTACAAATGTGTGTATATATACTTAAATTACTTCAGATATAGCTAAAAAGCCACCTAAATTGCCTTAAATATAATTAAAAAGAGCATCCAACCAGCCGCATTGACTTAGGGGCAAAGAGAGGTCTACATGGACAATTCTATGAAATTTGGCAGAGGAGAGGATACAAAAATCCTCCTAAATTTTTGATGTCAGCCAATGAAAAGTTTAACAGGATGGATTAGAAAAGGCTGCTCAAAAACCTTTAAGTAAATTTTCAAAAATTCTTTGGGACTGTTAGATCTCCAGAAAACTCAGGCCTCCAGGGTCTTAGCCCAGGACCTTGGCCACACCAATCACCAGGCAGATTGGAAAACTTGCTGCAAACTGCATGAGGCTTTATTGTTGTTTAACCAGCTAACCCCTTGTTAGCTCGGGTCTTTCACCCACCCACCATGGCGGATGGCTAGCAAAGACAGCTCGAACCAGTTGCATAGAGATCTTATAGGGCAGCGTGAGGGGAGTGTCTAGGGGTACGCACAGGCTCAGGATTGGTGTGCTTCCAGGCTTAGAGGGCTTGCCCTGGGTTGATTGGCCAACTGGTTGTTATGGCCCATAGGCCCTCCCAGGGTGGTTGTTATGCTCTGCGAGTCATTGCTGTGCACTTGTCCATAAAACACACCCAGAGTCGTAAAGCATAGCGCCACCAGCTAACTTCTGATTGGTTCCTTGCCATGAGGCAGGCATCTGACTTCTAGTGACTAGGACAAGGTCATGGCAAGCACGTGTTACTGTCATGGCTCCCGAAATGGGGAGCTGGTCCCTTCAGGACATAGGCTAAATTCTAAAGAATTTAAGGCTTAAAGATAAAAAATTATGTTACTTATGTCAAGCAACAAGTTGATTAGTTATTTCTAAATAATGATTCATTGGGCAATTGTTTTTGTTCTCTGATTTCTTTCTCCACCAATGTGTCATTGGTATATAGTAGGGCTACAGATTTTTTTTAGTTAATCTTGTAACCTGCCACTTTGCTGAAGGTGTTTATCAGCTGTAGGAGTTCTCTGGTAGAATTTTTCAGGTCACTAATGTAGACTATCATATCATCTGCTAATAGTGAAAGTTTGACCTCTTCCTTTCCAATTTGTATCCCTTTGATCTCCTTTTCTTGTCTTATTGCTTTAGCTAGAACTTCAAGGACAATATTGAAGAGGTATGTAGAGAGTGTACAGCCTTGTCTTGTCCCAGATTTTAGTGGAATTGCATTGAGTTTCTCTCCATTTAATTTGATGTTGGCTGTGGGCTTGATGTATGTTGCTTTTATTATGTTGAGGTATGTTCCTGTTATCCCTGATTTCTCCAAGACCTTTATCTTGAAGGGGTTTTGGATTTTGTCAAAGGCTTTTTTGGAATCTAGTAAGATGGTCATGTTTTTTTTTTCTCAGTCTGTTTATATGGTGGATTACATTGATGGATTTTCATATGTTGAACCATCCTTGCATTCCTGAGATGAAGCCTACTTGATCATGGTAGATGATTTCTCTGATGTGTTCTTGGATTCAATTTGCCAGTATTTTGTTGAGATTTTTTGCATCAATGTTCATGAGGGATATTGGTCTATAGTTCTTTTTCTTAGTTGTTTCTTTGTGTGGCTTGGGTATCAAGGTTATTGTAGCCAGGTAAAAAGAGTTTGACAATGTTCTTTCTGCTTCTATTGTGTGGAACAATTTGAGGAGTATTGGTATTAGCTCTTCTTTGAATTTCTGGTAGAATTCTGCAGTGAATCCATCTGGCCCTGGGCTTTTTTTTGGTTTGGAGACTTTTGATGACTGCTTCAATTTCATTAGGGGTTATAGGTATATTTAAGTTGCTTATCTGTTCTTGATTCAGTTTTGGTAAGTGATATCTGTCCAGAAAATTGTCCATTTCCTTTAAATTTTCAAAGTTTGTGGAGTACAGGTTTTCAAAGTATGACCTGAAAATTCTCTGGATTTCCTCAGTGTCCATTGTTATGTCCCCCTTATTTGCATGTTCTCTCTCTGCCTTTTGATTAGTTTGGATAAAGGTTTGTGTATCTTGTTGATTTTCCAACCAACTCTTTGTTACATTGATTCTTTGAATTGTTTTCTTTGTTGATTTCTGCCCTCAGTTTGATTATTTCCTGGAGTCTACTCCTCCAGGGTGAATTGCTTCCATTTGTTCTAGAGCTGTCAGCTGTGATGTCAACTCTGTGGTGTTACTATTCTCTAGTTACTTCATGTGAGCACTTAGAGCTACGAACTTTCTTCTTAGTACTGCTTTCAAAGTGTCTTGTAACTTTGGTATGTTGTGTCTTCATTTTTATTGAATTCTAGGAAGTCTTTAATTTCTTTCTTTATTTCTTCCTTGACCCAGGAATGGTACAATTGCGTGTTGTTCAATTTCCATGAGTTGGTAGGTTTTCTGCTATTTGTGTTGTTTTTTTTATTTTTAACTTTAAAGCATGGTGGTCTGATAAAACACAGGGGATTATTCCAATTTTTTGTACCTGTTGAGGTTTGCTATGTTGCTGAGTATGTAGTCAATTTTTGAGAAGGTTCCATGTGATGCTGAAAAGAAGGTATATTCTTTTGTGTTTGGATGGAAAGTTCTATAGATATCTGTTAATCTCACTTGGGTCATAACTTCTGTTAGTTCCTTTGTCTCTTTGTTAACTTTCTGTCTGGGGGTCCTGTCCAGCGATGAGAGTGGGGTGTTGAAGTCTCCCACTATAACTGTATGAGGTTTTATTTGTGGTTTGAATTTTAATACTGTTTCTTTTATGAATATTGGTGTCTTTGTTTTGGGGGCATAGATGTTTAGAATTGAGACATCTTCCTGATGGATTTTTCCTGTGATGAATATGAAATGACATTCTTCATCCCTTTTGATTGATTTTAGTTTGAAGTCTAACTTATTAGATACTAGGATAGCTACCCCAGCTCCTTTCTTGGGTCCATTTGATTGGAATATCTTATTCCAACCATTTACTCCGAGGTAATGTCTGTCTGAGGTTAATGCCTGAATCATAAGAAATTTGAGTCACTTTACTTAAATATCCTGATATATATCCTGCCTTTCCTGATTTGGTTTTAATCAGTATAAAATGTAGGGGCTCCAGAAATTGGTGTTCCCTGTAAAATATGAGGAAGAATCAAATTAGTTTTCTTTATGAATTTAATTCTCTCATTTTGGCATTCAAGGCATGGGCCACCAATGCCAGGCAACTTTTAATTTCCTAAATGCTAATGAGAAAGGAATGACAGCTATGGAGAGACATTGGATAATAGATAAAAACATACTGAATTAAAGCAACCTGTATACTTTCAAAATGTTTTAACCTCAGAATGGAAACCAGGATATGTGTTATGTTGGGGAAAGGGTTTTACTTTTGCTTTTGTTTCCACAGGAGAAAAAAAACTATAGACACCTCCAAAGTTGATAAAGGTTCAATTTGAACAAGGGAGTCCTCTTGCTTAGAAGAGGTGGTAATTTATCAGACAGCATGACCATTCAAACTATACTAACTTATATGACTAACAGATACTTTACATTTGATCAGATACAATTACTAAATGAAACCTACCCAAAGTTAGGGTTAAGGCATGGTTGGTTTTTGTCTTTCAGAAGAATGTAGGCATTCGACAAAGGAATTTGAAGGCTACTGGACAAATAAGACTGTGAAGAAAAAGGACAAATCATCCAGAAAAAAGTCCAAGAAAAAGACTAAATTGGTCTAATGATATATCACATTTTCAACAGGTAAAATTTTCATAAATCTCCCCAAACATTTTGTTCTGCTGTTCTCTACAGACATACATGCAAATGGCCTTTTTGTATTCCTGGTTTAATTGAAAATTAAAGCTGGCTTTGGATTTGGAATGCGTATCCCTCTTTCTCTAAATCCAAGCATGTTTGATAAAGTAAAACTCAAAATCTCTGTCTAATGTCAGAAAAGCCACGTGATATGCAATAGAAGAAAACCCAAAATATAGCGACTATTTTATTGCCACTAATCTTATAATTCTTTGGTTTTATTTTGACTTTTTAAGCTTATCTTAAGGTATAAATACTATCTCACAATTTGTAAAATTAATATGTATATGTATAATTTTTAAAGTTTTTGTCATGACATTAATGGTCATGTAGAGTACTAACTAATTCTAGAAAAAGCCTCCTCTCCATTTCCTTTACATGATTTTGGGTATGAGTCTATAAGATCACTAGGAATTAAGTTTTTGTACTCTGGATGAATATAACAAATATTGATCCTTTAACCTATTTGAGATCTGCTGCATATGGCATTTAAAATATTTAAGTTTTCTGCAGTGAACCAAGACCATGCCTAGCAGAAACCTTTGAAGTTTCTAAACAAAACAAAACAATGGGGCCCATGTTGATGATTCCACCAGGACTAAGATGACACCAATAAGCTGAAACCACAACCTAAAGATCGGCTTTGGACTACAAACTGCTCAGAATCACTTCGAGGTGGCTAGCTGATATGATCCAGCCTCAAAGATTACTCTAGCCAGGACTTGAGACAAGCCCTGATATTCCCATTGTGCAGAGCCAGAACAACAAATGACATAGCTAGCTCTCCCAGGACTTGACATCTAACCCAAAGTTTTCATTATCCCCTAAAGATGAGCTCACCCCCAGACAGCAAGAAGTAAATTTAAGAACATGATGACAACATTGCCAAGAGGTGGGTGGCCTCTTGTTTTTCATTGGATTATGGCTATTTGTCATCATTTAGGATGTTTGCATAGAAGTTGTTATTGGCAATGGTCAGAAAAAATCTAAAAAAAGGAGATTAGATTCAGGATTCTTGTTTTGAAAAGTAAAAGGAGGATATAGATATTATAGTACAAAGAGGTAGATTGTTGAATCTACTTTTAAACCAAAACATGTCACTAATTATCTTAAATATTTTACATTGATATGTATTTTGTATACTGATGCCAATTTAAAATTATTTTTGTTAGAACATATTCTACATATGTTTCTAATTTTATCCAATGTATTATACCTATATAGCTCATTTAACAATGTAATGCAAATTTCTAGCCCTTGAAAGTTATGATAACCAACTATATAGGATAAAAAGAAGTGTGGGTTAGTAGATAGCCATCTATTAGAGTCAAACTTGTGGTCATATTAGGGATGATTTCAAGGTCCAGTAGAGCTCTACTTTAGATAGACAGGTCATCTTGAAACACTTCAGAGATCTGCAGAACATGGCACTGGAGATGTTTCAATAACATATGGTTCTTTTTTATGACAATGAGACATGCCTGCTCTCAGCAGCACCAGTCTCATATGGAGAAGATGATGGATATTGCAGAAACTCAACATGAAGTTTATTTATTTATTTATTTATTTATTTATTTATTTATTTTGGCAGAAGTAAGTCACTGGGCAAGAAAGCACTCTTGACTTGAATGTCTTCATTATGTTGTTAAAATTACACAAGCAGGACACAAAAGAAGTGTCTGCTGAACTTTGCCAAGACAAGGCAAAACAGCCCTTAAGAATATCCTGCTGCAGCTGGGCGTTGGTGGCACATGCCTTTAATCCCAGCACTCGGAAGGCAGAGACAGGTGGATCTCTGTGAGTTAGAGACCAGCCTGATCTACAAGAGCTAGTTCCAGGACAACCTCCAAAGCCACAGAGAAACCCTGCCTCAAAAAAAAAAAAAGAAAAGAAAAGAAAAGAAAAAAAGAAGAGAAGAAAAGAATATCCTGCTTCACAGGAAAACTTGTCAGATAATCTAAGCCTGCATAATGAAGACGGATGCCCCTATTTCACAGAGGAACGTTGGGTCCAGGCAGCCAGCTGTTTCTGTCATTTCTCACATTTTTGGAAGTCACTTGGTTGCACTTCCTGCTTACTCAGGTAGTATTATTTCCTCCTCAGGTCTCTGATGGATTTAAATACTTTGTAGTTATAGTTATAGTTTTCCTTGTTACCTGATTCAGAAAAGAAATCCACCAAAGAAATGTAAGTGCATAAGGTTGAGAGACATAACAACCTTGATAATGAAATTAGAATAGAAAGTGAATTAGGTACAACCTTTTGGACTCACCAAAATAGGATTTATAATGGATTATTTTCTCTGAATTTGTCAAATTTTTATGGACTAGACATTGTTGATGCATTTATTGCCTTATTTTTGTATATAGTTATTGTATTTATTATATATGTTATAACCTTTTTATTATAACCTTTTTATTATAGACAAAAGGAGGAAATGTGGTGATATTTTGTTTGTGCTCTAACAAATAAAAGTTGTCTGATGACCAAATGGTAGTGCTAGCCACTAAATAACCATATAGACCAGGCAGTGGTGGCATATACCTTTGATCCCAGCACTTGGGATCTCATGCCTTTGAGAGATGGAAACAGGAATGTAAGGTGGATATAGCATCTTGATCATTTGTTTTGAGGATTTAGTTGAGATAAGAAGTCTCTCTAGTGGCTGACTCCTTAGAGAAGGAGTAAATCTTTCAGCATTTACACCAATATCTGACTCCAGGTTTCTATCATCTAGATCATTTAGAAATCCCACTACGTCATAGACAAGCATCCATAAATAAATAATAAATGAATAAATAAACAGTTTTGAAATAATAAAGTCTTTAAAGAGTAAAATAATAAAAATAAGCCATGTAGAGATGGGAAATATACAAGGAGTCTGGATTCTGTATGTTATTGTGTTGTCTTTGAATCATTTGATTGCTGAATAATAAGTGATAGCTACTGAGAGACACTGGATTATTAAACTGATAAATTAAGCCAAACTACATAGTTTTACAATGTCTTAACTTCAAAATGGAAGTTAAAAATAAGTTTCATTGGAGAAGAAGTTATGCTTTTGTTTCCACAGAAAATGAAAGGCTATGGATACATTCAAGTTTAAAAAGGATCAAGTTTAACCAGGGAGAGACCCTGAAAATACTGTCTACAAACAGAAAGATTTAAAACTACAAAAAAACTATAAAATATTTTATGTATATTTGCCTCCTTAAATGTAAAATTAAAAATGGCTTTGTCTGGCTTGTTCATAACAAAGTCTATACTTGTATTAATGTATTATGTATATTGCCTTTAAAAGTTTATGTATTTTCAGAGCAAGGGACCAGACACCAATAAAAATGTGTGTTGCAGGTGATTCAGCCTCTTAGGATGCTTCTGTTGCACTTTCTTCCAAGAGTTCTGCATCCAGAACACCTTGAAGGCTGCTGGCTGAGATGTTGCAGCCTCACACACTATAATAACCAGGACTTAACCATTATCCTAATATTGTCAGGATCCCGCAAAGACAACAGCACCCCCAGATGGCAGGAAGCAGTCTGGAGAACACAACACACACATTGCTAAAAGGTATGGAGGGTGGGTTTTGTCATTCACTAGGTTATGGATGTTTGTCATTGTTTAGGTGGGTTAGTTACAAATTATTATCGGTTATGGTGAAAAAAAACTGAACAAAGGAGTTAGATTCAGGGATCTGGTTCTGAAAAGGAAAAGGGAGCTATACAAATAAAGGGATAGAAGGATAGATTGCTGAATCTACTTTTAAACTAAAGAAACTACTAGTCTTAAATGTTTTACATTGTTATGGATTTTCATATATTGATAGAAATTTAAGGTTTAAGCTATTGTTGAACATTGATTTTGAATTTAAGGTTATTTTTTGTTAGAACATACTATACATATGTTTCTACACTTGTTTAAGCTAGTGTACTTGCACAGCTCATTTAACAATTGATGTACATTTTTATAGTCCTTGAAAGTTATTATTACAAACTATTTGGGGCAATAAAAAATGCAGGTTGTTAATTAGTCACCTACAAAAACCTATAGTTTTAGGTATGTTTTCTAGGTCAAACAGATACATTTTAGATAGACAGGTCTTCAAACACATCAGAGATCTACAGAGATTTTAATAAAAAGACTTTCCATGACAATTGAAAAAATTTGCTGCTGGCAGCATCAATCTACTTCACACGAGATGCTGGGCATCAAAGAGCCTCCTTATATAGTTTGATTTCTTTGTGGCAAAAGTTAGCTACTGCATAAGAAACTACACTTGCCTCAACTGCTGTCAATATGCTGTCCAAATTAGATAAGCGGGACACAAAAGAAAATAATTGGCAAATTTTGCCAAGAGAAGGAAGGAAAGCCCTTCAAAATTCCTGCTTCACAGAAAAGTCTCTCAGATATTCTAGGCTTGTAGGCCCAATGTTACAGAGGAACCTTGGGTGACTTCCCAGGAAACCAGCTGTTTCTATTATTTTTTATAGTTTTGGAAGTGTTTTCTCTGCATTTCCTGTTTTTTCAAGTAATATTGTATTGGTCTCGGGTCTCTGATGGAGTTGAAGATTAGATAGTTATACTTACAGTTTTCCTTGTTATCAAAATCAGAAAAGAAACTCATGAGAGGTATAAAATGTATTAGGTTGAGAGACATAAAATGATAGTTTAGGGTTGGTGATACAAATTAGGACAGAAGTAAATTAGCTACAAAATTTTGGACCCACCGAGATAAGATAGATAATAGAGCAAAATGCAAATGGACTGGACATTGTGAATGTAATTCTAACTGATAATTGTTCTTATTATATATAATTTTACTGTATTAGAGTTAAACCATTTCCTTTTATTTAAACAAAAAGGGGGAAATGTTGTAGAATAATCTTTTTGTACATTTTGTACATTTTTGTACATTCCTCTGGATGTGGCTGTGGTCGCCAGCCACATGCAGAGGAAGCAGCACGAGCATTACAAAGTAAAGGTAAACAAGCCACATAAAAGAATGTGGATTAAAAAATATGTTAATTTAAATTATAAGAGCTAGTTAGAAACATGCCTAAGCTATCGGCTGAGCTTTCATTATTAATTAGAAGTCTTCATGTGATTATTCGGGAGCTTTAGTTGGACAGAAAAATCTGCCTACATTGGGGCATACAGATCTGGTCTGCTCTTGGTCATCCATATAACACAGAAGTCAGTTGGGCTGTTAGGCAGAAAGTCCTGGTTGTGGGAGCTTGTGGGAGCCTCTGATTTTAAGAGTCATTCAGATTACTAGTAACCTTCATTCAGTCTTGGATGTAAGAACAAGAGTCATTCAGATTACTAGTAACCTTCATTCAGTCTTGGATGTAAGAACTTGATATGCCCCTGGCCCACCAGATAACTGAAATTTCCAGGCTGTTAATCACTTCAGGTTTTCTTTCTTTTTTGCTTTCTGGGTAGAAGAACTGCTTTTTCATCTTTCCTATTGGGAACACAACCCTGTGTGCTTAATATTCCTGGTTTTTCTAGAGATCTCTGGGCTCAAGGACTTTAGTGCTATGCTCACAATTACTGTGAACAAAATAGATAGTATGTGGAACAGAGTACATGAACAACTAATTGGAATGGCTAAAGCTGGCAAGTGACCATGTAATGTTCCTGGAGTAATCACTCCTTTGTAACCAAACTTTGCTATACATATCAGCAGTCACATTCGAGGACACTGAAGTGAAAGATCAGTAGTTCTTTGCAAATACTAGCAAAATAGAGAAAGTCTGTCAAAAGATGACTAGGAATATAAGGAAAACACAATGTACAACCAGACAGTGTTACTATATACACTGAGTCACTGCATATTCTCTAGGGAAAGAACTAAAAACTAAAATGCAAACTATCATTTGCATTTATATGAGAAAGCAAGTTGTTTATTGATACTTTCAGGGCTTTGCATTAACAAATTATCACCGTGAAAATATTTCTAGGGTTAAGAAGTCACTTTTGTGGTAGGAAACATGATATTTTCCTTTTGTTATGAATCATTTTTCATGATTTCACAGTATACTAATTTGGCTTGAGTTCTTTCTTTGGACACTAACAGTAGACATCAATAAACAGTTAACTTGTCTCTTCTTCTCTCTGCAGTTTAATGTCATGTATGTATTTCATGTGAACAGAGTAGTAGTATATAATACATTCTACCCCAAAAGTCAAGGTTACAAAATAAATTCTAGACTCAACTAAGTTATGCAAGATTGGAGTGAGGAATAAGTGATTAATTAATTATAATCTCTGTGTAGTCCTGGTTGTCCTGGAACTTGCTCTGTAGACCACCTTGGCCTCGAACTTACATAGATCCACTGGTCTCTGCCTCCTAACTGCCAAGATTAAAGTCATGCATCATTATCACAGGGAAGAAATAATGAAAATTTTAACATATAGAAAACGTGACATTAAATAAAATCACTTGGAAGTTAAATTCATTACCTATCAGTAAAAGAATATTAAAATGTGTTTCAGGAGGAACAAAAGAATCTAAATAGTCCTATTAAGTATATATCTTGATGAAAAGATGTTAAGGTTATTTTACTGTTGAAATTTTTGAAGGCTTCAATAATGTTAGGGCCTCTAAAATCACTCAATATATAAATGGCCTAAAGCCCTATATCTAATAGCCTGAATTTGATCACAGAACCCCGAGAAATAGGAGAGACCCAAGTCCTACAAGTTGTCCTTTGACATCCAAACATTATACACATTCACTGTGGCATTCATGAGCTCCCCTCTTTATAAAAGGGGGAGGAAGATGGAGAGAGAGTGTTAGAGTAAGGAAGAAAACAAAGGAAATATTAGCTAATATTTAATGCTATCCATTCCAAATTCATAGAAGGAAGAAAATATTCTAACAAAAGTAATCCTATGAATAAATTTAAGATTGTCTAGCATTTGAAGCCACCATTGGTGGAAAACATTTGAGGACACTGTTGGTGAAAAAGATATTTTAAGGACTATCATCTTCTGATAAATTCACATGTCCATTTTGAAATCGACAAACATTTCTTTTGAAGTGATATTAGGAACAAATTCAATTTTTTTTATTTATTCTTCCATCATACAATATGTCCCAACTTAATTTTCCCTCATGCCACTCCTCCTAATTCCCCCTCCCAGCCTCCTATCCCTCTGTTTTTCCCACTTCCTCACCACGCCTCCACTTTCTCCCAGATCTGCTATTCCTGTTTCCCTTCAGAAAACATCAAGCCACCCATGTGTATCAACTAAACACTCTTAACAAGATAAAATAAGACTAGGGTCAAACCCTAATATTAAGGGTGTACGAGGCAATCCAGTAGGAGTGAAAGAATCCCAAGAATAGACAAGAGAATCAGAAACACTATTGTTAGGAGCCCCATTGTTAGGAGTCCTACAAAAACTCCTAGCTAAACACACACATATTCAGAGGATTTAGCTCAGACCCATTCAGGCTTTGTGATTGCCAAATCAGTTTCTAGGAGCCACTATGAGTCCTGCTTGGTTGATTTGGTGTGCCATGTAGACTTGGTGCCTTTGACACTTTTGTTCATGCAATCCTTCCTCTTCCTCTTCTTTGGGGGGTTCCCTGAGCTCTACCTGTTTGGACATGGATCTCTGTATCTATTCCCATTAGCTACTAGATGAAGCCTCTCCAATGATGAATGGGATAGGCACTGACCTATGAGTATTGAAGAATATTGTGAGGAGTAGTTCCTTCACGTTTTTGTTATATCATTAGGCTCTGAGTAACCTAGATTATGATTCCAGGCCATGCCTTCTTGAAGACCAGGCAAACACCTCTGCCCAAGCATAGGCCACAGCTTCATGTAGGCTAGCTGCCCATGGAGCTCATTCTCCATTAAAGGTTTTAGCTGTGGATGTCTGTTTCCATCAGTTACTGGATGAAGGTGATAGAATATAACATAGTAGCCAATCTCAATCTAGAGGAGGGGCATTTAATGTAGCATCTTCACTATTGCTTAGATTGTTAGTTGGTATCATCCTTATAGATCTCTGGACATTTCCCTAGTGCCAGATTCCTCATTAAACCTACAATGTCTCCCTCTATTATAGTATCTCTTTTCTTGCTCTCCTCTATTCTTCCCCCAACTCAACCTTCCTGCTCTCTCATATCCTCCTCTCCCCTCCTCTTCTACCCTTCTCCTTTTCTTAATTCCCTCTTCCCTTCCCCCCATGCTGCCAATTTGCTCAGGAAATCTTGTCCCTTTCCCTTTCTCCAGGGGACAATGAATTCTTTTCTTGGGGTCCTCCTTGTTTCCCAGTTCTTTTGGTGATGTGGATTGTAGGCTGGTAATCCTTTGCTCTATGTCTAAAATCCATATATGATTGAGTGCATACCATGTGTGTCTTTTTGTGACTGGGTTACCTCACTCAGGATGGTTTCTTCTAGTTCCATCCATTTTCCTGCAGATTTCAAGGTTCCATTGTTTTTATCTGCTGAGTAGTACTCCATTGTGTAAATGTACCACATTTTCTCTATCCATTCTTCAGTTGAGGGGCATCTAGGTTGCTTCCAGGCTCTGGCTTTTAGAAAGGATGCTGCTATGAACATTGTTGAACAGATTTCCTTGTTGTATGATTGTGTATCTTTTGTGTATATGCCTAAGAATGGAATTGCTGGATCTTGGGGTAGTCTGATTCCCATTTTCTTGAGGAGTCACAATACTGATTTCCAAAGTTGCTATACAACTTTGCACTCCTACCAGCAGTGAAGGAGTGTTCCCTTTCTCCATAGCCTCTCCAGCATAAACTGTCATTGGTGTTTTTGATTTTAGCCATTCTGACAGGAGTAAGATAGCATCTCAGAGTTGTTTTGAGTTGCATTTCCCTGATGGATAAGGATGTTGAATACTTTCTTAACTGTCTATCTACCATTTCAGACTCCTCTGTTGAGAATTCTCTATTTAGTTCTGTACCCCACATTTTAATTGGATTATTTTTGTGTTTTGGAGACTAGCTTCTTGAGTTCTTTGTAAATTTTGGAGATCAGCTCTCTGTCAGATGTGGGGTTGGTAAATATCTTTCCCCATTCTGGGGGCTACCATTTCATCTTATTGACTGTGTCCTTTGCCTTACAGAAGCTTCTCAGTTTCAGGAGGTCCCATTTATTAATTGTTGACCTCAATGTCTGTGAAGCAATCATCCTGTACCAATTCATTCAAGGGTACCTCCCACTTTCTCTTATAAGAGGTTCAGTGTGGCTGGATTTATGTTGAGGTCTTTAATCCACTTGGACTTAAGTTTTGTGCTTGGTAATAGATATGGATCTATCTGCAGTCTTCTACATGCCAGCATCCAGTTATGCCAGCAACATTTGTTGAAGATGCTTTCTTTTTTCCATTGTATAACTTTAGCTTCTTTGTTTAAAGTCAGTATTCATAGGTGTGTGGGTTAATATCAGGGTTTTCAATGTCTATTTTTGTCAAATACCAAGATGTCTTCATGGCTATAGAGCTTGAAGTCAGGGACGGTGATACCTCCAGAAAGTCCTTTATTTTACAGAGTTGTTTTGGCTATCCTGGGTTTTTTGTTTTTCCATATAAAGTTGAGTATCATTCTTTCAAGGTCTGTGAAGAATTATTCTGGTTTTTTGATGAGGATTGCATTGAATCTGTAGGTTGCTTTTGGCAAGATTGCCATTTTTACTATGTGGATTCTAGCTATCCAAGCTGGTACCTTCTTTAATGTCTTTCTTTAAAGATTCAAAGTTCTTGCTGTACAGGACTTTCACTTGTTTTGTTAGTGTTACCCCAAGATATTTTATGTTGTTTGTTGCTATTGTAAAGGGTGATGTTTCTCTGATTTCTTTCTCAGCACATTTATCATCTGTATATAGTAGGGCTACTGATTTTTTTTTTAGTTAATCTTGTATTCTGCCACTTTGCTGACGGTGTTTATCAGCTGTAGGAGTTCCCTGGTAGAGTTTTTCAGGTCACTTATGTAAACTATCATATTATCTACAAACAGTGAAAGTTTGACTTTTTCCTTTCCAATTTGATCTTCTTTTGTTGTCTTATTGCTCTAGCTAGAACTTCAAGTACAATATTGAAGAGATATGGAGAGAGTGGACAGCCTTGTCTTGTTCCTGATTTTAGAGGAATCATGTTGGGTTTCTCTTCATTTAGTTTGATGTTGGCTGTTGGTTTAATGTATATTGCCTTTATTGTCTAGGTATGTTTCTGATATCTCTGATCTCTCCCTTTCTGTTTATTTAGCTGTTGGAGCCCATGTGTAATATTCTAGAAATATGCTCTGCCCAGCCAGGAATTCTAGGAGCTCACAACTTCTATTGTCTTCTAGATGCTGGCTCATTCCCTCTGGATGGCCTGGCCTCGGTGGGAAATGGCTCCAGTCTACACCCACCCTGAGGGTTAGTGAGTACATACTGCTTAGGAGTGTCTCTAGGATTAAGGGAAATATTTGATACCAGCCTTCTATACATGATACTAGATGTCTCCTGACATTGCCCCCACCTTCGGATGGTTACTTAAGATGATGGAACAATAAACTGTACCCTTCAGTATTGACTAAGAGCCCTCCTGTTATGACCAGATGTCTCTGTCTTCTCCTTAGCATTGTTGGGTTCCTAGGCATTCCCTCATCTACACTTCCCCACTCAGGGTTGGACCTAGAGCTTTTCAGCTGGTTCCAATCACAGCCCCAAAGACATCAGTCTGGAATACATAGCCCCTGAAGTGTGGGACTAAAAAGACCAGACCACAATATTTAGCATATCCTTTAGAGTTTGGTTTGATCTTTCAATAACAGCTTGCCCTATAGGATTGTGTGGTATACCTGTAATATGCTTTATATTATTTTTATTTAAATTCTTTAATTACTACTCATATTTATATATCCATTCCCCCATTCCCTCCTCCTCCCATCCTCCCATGTTTCTGACCAACCCCCCCAACCCATTCCCCAACTCTTACCCAGGGATAGTAAAGCCCTCCACCAGGGACCTTCAAAGTCTGTCATATCATTTGGGGGAGGGCCTAGGCCCTCCTTGCTGTATCTGGGGTGCAATAGTATCCTTCCATAGGGAATGGGCTCCAAAAGTCCATTTGTACTCTAGGGTTAAAGACTGGCTCCACTGTTAGAGTTCCCATAGACTGTCTTGGCCTCCTAGCTGGCACCCACATTCAGAGGACTTGGTTTGGTCCAATGCTATTTCTGCAGATTTATGACTAGTGTCTCCATGCTCTCACTAGGTCAGATCAACTGTTTATTCAGGTTTCTGCAGTACTATCTTGGCTCCTTTGCTCATCCCTCCTCCCTCCCCACAACTTAATTCCAGGAGTATGGTTCAGTGCTTAGCTGGGTGCCTGTTTCTGCCTCAAACTGGATGAAGGCTCTAGGAATAGTAACCAAGATAGGCATTAATCTCATTATAGGGGAAGGGCATCAATGGTATCTTCTCCACCACTGCCTGGCTTCTTAGTTAGGGTCATCCCTGTGGATCTCCTAACATTTCCTCTGTGCCAGACCTCTCTCCATGCTTTATATTATAATAAGCAAAAACTGTTTCATTTTCTGAGAGACATATGGTGGAGCGTTGTCTGTCTTTATTTCTATATGTATGCCCATGATGGTCATGACTTCTAATAAATATAATTACCAAATCAGCCTTTTCCCCCACAAAAAGTAGTTGCCCACTGAAAACCTGAGTAGGTACCAATGGAGTGGTGCACATACTTTAATTTTCCAAATTCTACAAAATGAAATTCATCCATCAGCCAGATTTCAATGTTATCCTTTTGTTTAAAAAGAAGAGGAATGCTGAGACATGAGACATATTGACTATAAATTTATTATGAGACCCGGCAGAATGGGGAGACTAAGAAGAGGAACAGGGGTAAATAGCTGACCGCCATGGTTGGTCGCTATAGACAGGCAGAGAGCATAGGTGGGAGACAGATTAGAGAGAAAGCAGAGACAGAACAGAGCTGGGAGACAGAGAGAGGAAACAGAGAGCGTAAATGGGCAGGGACCTGTCTTTTAAAGGGGTCCTCTGTATCTGCGTGCAGACTTAGTTCCCATGGAACCTTGGGCTGACCAGGGTACTGCCTGTTCCACCAGGTAACAGAGGCAGGCCAGCATAATGCCTGAACCTTTCATTCCCACCTCTACTTATTATTAAAAAAGGTGGGGTGTTCGAATTCTCAAGACTGCTTCCTGCTGACGTGGGGGGCGTTGACCATCTTTGGGGGACCCGAGAAGGTTGGGGTGCTGCCACATCCTGGGGTAGCTGGCTGTTTCATTGCAGTTCAGGCTGTACAGAACTCCCTGGTGCTTCTTAGACCTGGCAAGATGTTGACAGAGCAGAGGACAAGGTTAAGTTTAGAAAAAATTTTTTTCTTAGGTCCTGTTACTTGAGGGGAAGATTGTAAGACGAGGGAGGGGTTCCCGAGGAGTCCCAAGATGAGTGAAGGGAATTTGGGACCGGGGAAAGGTTGAATATCTGGAGTGAATCTGACCTGTTTGTTTGGATCCAATTCAGCTCCCTGGAACTTACAAGAATCCTTAGAGTTTGTGGAAACATAAGAATTAGACACATTAGCAGCATATTCACGTTAGAAGCAACTTGGCTAAAAGCATTACCATTTTAAAACAGACAGATTTTTTTTTAGGACAATGAAAAGCATCTTAATCTTGACTTTGTAGTTATGATCCTATAGTGGTATTGGTGAACTTTATTATGAGCAGTAGCATGAGAAATAGAGAAATCAGGAACATATTTTATTCTTTTTAATGTCTCAACTTATTTTATCATCACTTAAGCCTTTTTATCCTCAGGCCTTCGTAACTACATTCTCAGACCTTCATACATCTTAGACTTTCCTATCTTCACATAGATAAACCCTAGAATACCTGTTACTGGAATCTGTTTTGCTTTAAGCCGGCAAGACTACCAATCGTCAAAAGCATCAGAGTTCTTGAGAAGGATAAGATTTTACCTGAATCAATGATTAAAGAATAACAGAGACTTGCCAGCAGGCTGCATGGACAGCCATCCCCAAGGTCCTCCATCCATAGTAGTGGGCTGCAAGACACCTGCCTTTTTGCTGATAGCATGTGACCTGTGGATTAGACTATAGGAAGACTCCTACCATTGTCCCAAGCAACGTAGGGAAAGTTGATTCCGTTGTCCTCTTGTCCAAGGTCTAGAATACTTTTGTAGCAGTTGAGGTGAAGGGCAGGGTTGCTCAGTGGCCAGCATTGTCATTGACTCCAGATGAAGTTTCTTCAGTGCCCATCAGTCTTCTTGGAAGAAATGGGGTGGGGCCAGCAACTGGCCTATCTCTCTGTTATAAAAAGTTTTTTAACATTTTAAATGCCATATTCTCTAGATCTCTGAGCATTTGAGGGCTGTCTGTTTAGTATCTTAGCAGTTTGCCTTTAGTAAGAGAAAAATCCCTTTTTGTAATAAAAGCTGTACCTTTGCAAATGGCTTATAGGATAGACTGAGTGGTATAAATATTTTGTTAGTTTGAAATAGACCTTTATGATTTTAAATTTTTGTCACCATTTAAAGATACATGAGTTAAATTTAAGTTGTATAGGCTTAGCTTATATTTTAAGTATAGTTAAATTAGACCTTTATGACTTTAAATGTTTACCATCATTTAAAGATATATAGCAATTTAGAAATATGAGACTTAGTATAGTTTAATTTAAATTGTATATAGAGCTAGATAAGTATAAAGTTAAATTACAGGTACAGAGACAAACAGGACTGGATAACAGTAAAGGGGAACTAGAATGCAATCTCTGATCCGTACATTGTAGCAAACAGACAGGAGAGAGTAGATCTAAACAGAGGGCCCTGGAAAGGCACAGTATTCAGTAAACAAGCCATGAACAACAGAGCCAGTGAAAGAAGAAATCACAGACAAAAAATAAAATAAAATAAAAAGCAAAAAGATCTGGCAGTAATCAAAAATCTGGCAGATAGGTTTGCTATCATAGGCCGCTGGAGCTGGGCGTGCCTACAGGTAGGTCACATGACCAAAATGGTGGGGACCGTAAGCCGCTTTTGTCTATTTACCTGCTTGTTGGATGAAACCAGAAAGGTTCCTCTATGCATTTCCCATGGGTGAGGCAAGTGGAAAACCGGCAAAAAGCTCCTCTCCGGATGCATGTCTGCCCGTGGGAGTTGCCAGGGGCCTGGCCCCAAAGGGGACACAGCTGTCCTGAAACTGAAAAAGGACCCAGCGGTCCGAACTGAAAAAGCAAAAAAGCACTGCCCCTGGAGCAGGATCCCATGCCTGACCTTCAGGAAATGCACCCAACAAGTGAAAGAAGAAATAAAAAGCAAAATGTCAGGAGGCAGTGCTTGCCCGTGTAAGTCATTGAACTAAGTGGGCAGGCCTAAGATAGGTCACCTGGTTATGACCAAGATGGCGGCCCCCAGGTTAGCCCATGTGGCCGATGGCAGCGACCATAAACACATTCTCAATTGCCAGAAAAGTTTCAAACCTCATTCATGTGGAAAAATGAAAACCAGCAAACAAACAAAAACTCTCAGAGTGTCTCAAGCAGACATTGCCAACCAAGAAGAAACACAGTCAGAGATAGAACAACCAGAACAATGAGGGACATTCCCAGGTGAAAGAAAGTTCCCAGTGGGAGGCAGAACTCCGCTCATTTACCTACTCACTGCCAGTAACCGAAAGATCCCGTAAAACCTATTTCCCGTGGGCAAGGCCAAAAAATGGCACAGATTGCCCTGTCTGAGAGCACCCGGCCCAAAACCGAGAAATGGACCCAGAGTGAACAGTGCTGGGTCTGCCCCATGGGAAAGGTTCTGGGTATCTTACGGATTGCAGCGAATAGGCAGATCAGTGAGTTTAAGAGATCCTTAGTTGGAAAAGCGGCGAGTTGAGTTCCAGCATCTCAGGCTGCTGCAGGCAGGAGGGAGTACCAGGAAAAGCGGAGATGGAAGTGGGTTATGAGTCTAGATTTTAGGATCCCCGAGATTTCCCATGCTCCTGGCAGGAAGAGTTACAAAGAAAGACTATCCCACCAGCTAGCTTTGGGAGAGGGTCTACGGAGAGAGCCTAAACCAAGTCGGGCGCCAAAATGTTATTCTTTTGTTTAAGAAGAAGAGGAATGCTGAGACATAAGACATATTGACTATAAATTTATTATGAGGCCCGGCAGAATGGGGAGACTAAGAAGAGGAACAGGGGTAAATGGCTGACCGCCATGGTTGGTCGCCATAGACAGGCAGAGAGAGCATAGGTGGGAGACAGAGTAGAGAGAAAGCAGAGACAGAGCAGAGCTGGGAAACAGAGAGAGGAAACAGAGAGAGAAAACAGAGAGCATAAATGGGCAGGGACCTGTCTTTTAAAGGGGTCCTCTGTATCTGCGTGCAGACTTAGTTCCCATGGAACCTTGGGCTGCCTGTTCCACCAGGTAACAGGGGCAGGCCAGCATAATGCCTGAACCTTTCATTCAATCCTTTGAGTACCCCTTGAGTTACTTCCTGCACATTGTGGAGTTTGGTTATATAAAGAACAAGTAGGACATTTTCTTATTACCAAGTGATAGAAAAATCTTTTTTCAAATATTTGCTATTGACATGGTATTTTTTAATGAAATTCAGTTACCTTAGCACATTTCCTATTACTAGTTGGTCAATTTCATCATTACCTTGTGCTTGAAGGCCTGGCAGACCCGTATGGGATCAGATGCATGTTTTATATAGGGGATGGGGTTATGTCTTGTAACTGAATAAATGATACAGTCAATTCTGTATCATCTGGTATAAATTCGTTGGTTACAATATATTAAAAATCTCTTTCTGCATATTGTGAATTAGGAACTATGTTGAGAGGTTTTTATAATCCATTAACCCCATGAGAATAGCATAAAATTCTGAATCACCATGAGAATAGCATATAATTCTGAATTTTGTACAAAATTATAAGGACTTAGATTCACTTTACTTAAATTTTCTGATTTGTAACCTGCCTTTCCTCATTTATTTGCATCAGTATACAATGTAAGGACTCTCCAGTTATTGGTATTCCTCATACAATGCAAGGAAGGATCCAGTTTGTTCTCTTCATAAGTTGAATTCTCTTGCTTTTGAGATAATTGTTGTTGACCTCTTCCAAAAAATTACTACAAAGCTCTTTTCTAGGGCTCACTTTCTACCCATAATTTGTCAATTTCATCATTAGTAAACGGAACTCAGTTTTCCTTTTAGAATCAACTTGGAGAACTTTTCCACGTAAGTTTTTAATTTATTACTTGGTTTGTGTGGTAAAAAGATCCATTCTATGATAATATCTCCCCTCTGTGTTAAAATTCCTATAGGAAAATGCTTAGAGAGTAGTATGACTAGAATGGGCTTGAGCTTTGATTCTATATGATCCACATGTGCCATCTGTAATTCATCTTACCAATGCCAATTCTTTCTCTATTAATTCCCAGCTATTAATTCTCTGGGACTACTTAAGTCCTTGTCTCCATCTAAGCTTTTGTTCAATTGATCAGTTGATCAATTTTTATCCCAATAATGTGCCATAGATGGGAAATATTTCCTAGCGATCCCTGAAAGTCATTAAGAGTCTGTAATCATTCTCTTCTAATTTGAACCTTTTGGGGGTCTAAATTTTGTAAAATTATTTTGTAGCCTAAATAATTAATAGAATCTCCTCTTTGTATTTCTAAGAAGCGATTTGTAATCCCCAACAAGGCTAAATTTTCTTTACTAATTCAAACATTCTTTCTAAATTATCTACATTTGAATCAGATATTAAAATGTCATCCATATAATTGCAAATTACAGACTGAGGAAATTGCTTACATGAGTGTATCCCATAAGAAACTAAATGCTTCCTTAATACCTTCTAAATCCCTCATACCCTAAGGCTCACATTTGCATTCTGTATATCCTTCTGGTGTTCAGTATTTGCTGACTTTTGAGTAATTGTAACAGGATAGACCATAGCAGGTGATGATGATGATGGATGATACAACCTTTGGTAAATCATCTCTGAATCTGAAACATACTTGTGATGTTAAATCTTTTTGATTCTCTTCCTTTGTTACTTAGCTCCTAGTATATCAGTTTTAAGAAGTTTTCTATGGCCTGTAATCAATTTACAATTGTTTCTTGGAGAATTTGAACTTTCTGGACAGTAAAAACTTCCAAAAATATCATTAAATCAGTCAGTTTCTTCTTCATCCACATTCACATATGAGTTTAGAGATTTACTATACTCATCCTTAGAGATTATTTGGATGGCATGTAGCTTGCCTTCCAAAAGCAATGTTCTATCTGCAAGCTTGTCATTGCTCTTAGACATAGAATGAATTTTTCCTGTTCATTACCATGTTTCATTTTGTGAATTCTGTTCATGATTGTCATTTTCAATTATGTGTATCCTTTTTTCTAAGCTTTCATTACTAGTCTGTAAAGACTGTATCATTTCTATAAGTTCTCATTCTTAGCACTAATTTCCATATATTTCTCATTCTTAGCTCTACTATCAAACCAATTCTTTAAGGATATTGTATGGATTATCAAGCTAATAGCAACTATGACTCTAGAATGAACACTTCCAAGCAAGGCAGGTTGTATACTTCTAAAGTTTCATACATTGTAGAAGCAAAAATATTTTTAACTTCCTGGGTGGTAATATTATCCACCTCTGTTGTAGCAGTAGTTAACAAATTGATTATATATATATATATATATATATATATATATATATATATATGTATATGTATATGTATATGTATATGTATATGTATATATATATATATATGTTGCTTAAACTTCAAAAAATCCAGTAATACCCCTCAAATTAAATACTCATAAAGTTGTCTTTGCCTCTTATGGCCTTAATTTTAAATTGCAATGATGATATTTGGTCAGCAAGTGTCATAAGTTTACCGCCAAAGCAAGTCCAGGACACTGAAGTTCCAGTCTGATTTGTTTCAATGTTGTCCAAAACTCAAAAAGCCAAACCTAACAGATTTTTGATGAAGAGAAAGGGGGAAAAGGAGCAACCTGTGTGCACTGATTGCCAGTCACCAATCAGGATGCTGTGGGCTGAAGCCGTGCACTGGGTTGGATGTGCTGGCTCTGGGAAGTCGCAAGGTCTGCAACTCTGTCATTTAGTCTAAATAAATGCTGGGTCAAACTACCGAACTAAAAGAGAAGGGTTCTCTGGATTGTGTAAACTGCAGTCACTGGATGAAGGGGAGTAGCAGGGACTCAGGCGTGGCCAGCTTGACTAAGCGAAACCACAGCAACTGGTGGCTTTCTCAGGTCCAGACTGGGAGCCTCATGGAGTGATTTGCCCCTGTCCTGCCATTAATGTTCTGGCCACCAAAATGTAAATGGGGTTCTTAATTGATATAAGTAATAAAAACCCAGAGTCAGATATAGAGGAAAATGCTGAGAGATCAGAGAGAAGAAGGAGCAAGTCACTATCACACCTCACCTCCTTAGCATCTCAGCAGATAAGAACACAAATTTCTGTTATTCCCTTCTTATACCCTGTTTCTGCCCAGCTAGCTTACATCCTGTCTGTCTGTACAGACCTGCAGTCCTCTATGGTTAACTAGTGGCAAACTTCATTCTCTGACCTTCAGAGGCTTTATTTGTACAAGCAAGATATCACCACACTCATCATTATCTGGATTTCCCTAGTGCCTGCTGTTTTCTCCTCATTTTTGTTTATGAGTTTTTTAACTTGGATATTATCTCTCCATATTTTAAATAGTTTTGATAAGGGTTGGTCTCCATTGTTGGTTTTCTCAAAGAACTAACTCTTTGCTTCATTGTTTATCTCTATTGTTCTCTTTGTTTAGTGATTTCAGCCTTACCTTTGATTAGTTTTGCCCTCTACTCCTCCTGGATGTGATTACTTCATTTTATCATAGAGATTACGGAGGTGTACACAGTGGGGTTGCTAGTGTGATATTTCTCTAGTTTTTTTTTTCATGGATGGACTTAGTGCTATGAATTTGCTTCTTAAAACCAGTTGCATCAATTCCCATAAGTTTGTGTATGCTTTGTATTAATTTTTCATTCAATTACAGAAAGTTTTTTCTATCTTTATTTCTGTCTTAACTCATTTTTTATTCAATAGAGTTGTTCAGTTTCCATGAGTTAGTAAGTTTTCTGTGGTTTCTGCTGTTGATATATAGCTTCAATACATAGTGGAGCAGGGAGTTATTTCAATTTTCTTATGTGTTCTGAGAGTTTCTTTGTTTCCCAATACTTGGTTAGTTTTAGAGAATGTTCCATGAGACGCAGAGCAGAAGGTATATTTTGTGTTTGGGTGAAATATCCCATCTCTGTTACTTCAATTTGATTTATAACATCTGATAGCTCCAAATTTTCTCTCTTTAGTTTTTGTCTGCATGGCCTGTATATAGAAAAGAGTGTGGTAATTCAAATCTCCCACAATCAATGTGTGAAACAAAATATGTGATTTAAGCTTTGGATGTGCTTCTTTTGCAAAGTTGTGTTACCTAGTGTTTTGTGCATAGATCTTAAGAATTGCAATGTTGGCAGGCACTAGATGGATTGGTCTACCCCCAGGTCTCTGGGGGATTTGGTAGGCAGGACAAGAAGACTACATGCCCCGGCTACAGAACTAAATAGAGAATGCTCAGTAAAGGATTCCAAAATGACAGAAAGACACTTAAGAAATTGCTCAACATCCTTAGCCATCGGGTAAATGCAAATCAAAACAGCTATGAGATACCATCTTACACTTGCCACAATGGCTAAGATCAAAAACATCAATGTCAGTTTATGGTGGGGAGGATGTCTAGAGAAAGGGGAACACTCCTCCATAACTGGTGGGAGTACAAACTTGTATAGCCACTTTGGAAATCAGTATGGCAGTGTCTCAGAAGAATGGAAATCAGTCTCATGGAACCACAAGATCCAGCAATTCCACTCTTAGGCATATGCCCAAAGATTGCACATTCATACCATAAGGATATCTGTTCAAATATATTCATAATAGCATAAATTGTAATAGCCAGAACCTGCAAGCAACCTAGATGCCCCTCAACCAAAGACTGAATAAAGAAAGCATAGTACATTTACACAATGGAGTACTATTCAGCAGAAAAAAGCAACGAAATCTTGAAATTCCCAGGCAAATGAATGGATCTAGAAGAAATCATTCTGAGTGAGGTAACCCAGATACAGAAATAAAAACATGGTATGTACTCTCTCATATATGGATATTAGACATAGAACAAAGGGTTACCAGCCTACAATTCACACCACCAGAGAAGCTAGGAATCAAGGAGGACCCTAAGATAGACATACAGATTCCCAGGAAGAAGGGGAAAGAGACAAGATTTCCTGTGAAAATTGGGAGCATTGGGAGAGTCAGGAGGGAGGTTGGAGAAAGAGGAAGAGAGAAGGGCAGGGGAGGAAGACATGAGGGATCAGGAAGGTAGAGTTAGGTGAATAATAGAGAAGGAGCGCAAGAAAAGAGGCACCTTAATAGAGGGAGCCATTATAGGTTTAAAGAGTAATCTGGCCTAGGAAAATGTCCAGGGATCTAAAAGGACGACCCCAACTAAGAATCCAAGCAATATGGTGGGATTGGTGACACCTTAAATGTCATCATAGAGCCTTCACCCAGTAGCTGATGGAAGCAGAAGCAGAGATTCATAGCCAAGCACTGAGCCGATCTCCTGGAATCCAGTTGTAGAGATGGAGGAGTGATGAGCAAAGACGTCAAAACCATGCTAGGGAAACCCACAGAAACAGCTGACCTGATCAAGTGGGAGCTCACAGACCCCAGTCTGACAGCTGGGGAATCAGCATATGACCAAACCCAGTCCTCTGTGTGTGTGTGTGTGTGTGTGTGTGTGTGTGTGTGTGTGTGTGTGAGAGAGAGAGAGAGAGAGAGAGAGAGAGAGAGAGAGAGAGAGTTGGGAGGCCTAAGCAGTCTATGGGGCCTCTGTCAGGGAACCAGTATTTATCCCTATTGTACAAATGGGCTTTGGGAGCCCATTTCCTAAGGAGGTATCTACTCTCATCCTATAGATGTGTATACAGGGGAGGCTCTAGGTTCTGCCCCAAATGATGTGAGGGACCTTCATGATCCCCCATGGGAGGCCCTACTCTCCCTGGAGAGTGGATGGAGAGTGGGATGGGTGTTGGTGGGGGACAAGAGGAAGAGTGAACTGGGATTGGTATGCAAAATAAGATTGTTTTTAATTTAAATAAAATCTATTAAAAAGAATTGTAATGTCCTCTTTAGTGATTTTTCTTTGATGAGTATTGAGTGTTATCCCCATCTCTTTTGATTTGTTTTAGTTTGAAGTCTTATGGGGCTATATTGCTTGTAATCTAACAAAGCTTTCCTGAAGATAAGAAAAGCAAAGCAGCCAAGCCACCTGAGAGTTCTTAATTCTATCAAGGCTAAGACCAAATGGGGTCAATCTTGTCCTCAGAGTGACCACAGACTGCATGCTTTCCACCAAAACACAACTGCTTTGCATTGAACTACTGCACTATATTCCTCTCTGGTGCTAGGATTAAAAGCATGCCATACTAAGTGCTGGGAATAAGGTGTGAACTCTGTTTCTCTTTTAGACTGATTCACTCTCATGTAGGCCAGGGTAGCCTTAAACTCACAGAGATTCATCTGCCTCTGTTTACTGAGTGAAGGGGTTAAAGGTGTGGACACCTTTATGTCCTTTATGGCTAGGTAGTGGCTTAGGTATGTGGCTAGCTAATGGCTTAGTGTGTGTGAGTGTGTGTGTGTGTGTGGCTAACTAGTGGCTTAGTTCTTAATTAGGTGTGTTGTTAACTAGTGGCTTAGCTCTGCATTCTGATCTTCAGGAAAACTTTATTTTTAGACTAGAAACAAAATATCACTACAAAGCCTATTTTTAGATATTAAAATGGATACACCAGTTTGCTTCATAGATGGATATCATTGGTATGACTTTTTTCAACACTTTGCCCTAAAATAATGACTGTCCTTGATCTTGAGTCTGTTTCTTCCATACAGCAGAAAGAATGACCAGGTTTTCTCATAGATTCTGTTAATCTGTGACTTTATCTATTGGAAAATTAAGAACATTAGTATCAAGATTTATCAATGTCCAATTATTGTTAATTCCTGTTATGTTTCTAATGGTGGTTTGGTTGTTTAGTTCTTAGTGGTGTGCATATGTGTGTGTCTATGTTTCTGTCCTTTTTTCTTTGAGTTATTTGTCTGAGAAAAATCATTCCCTATGATTTCATGGGTACTGTTATGTCGTGACCCAGCATGTCTTAACCTTAATCCATGAGGTTCTGCCTGAGTGGGGGTGTGTGGACCTGGAAGTGAAAGACTTAAAAATTAGCAAAGAAATATAACCCAGAAACTGACCAAGGCTACTACTATGACTTAGTGCCTGGAATTTACCAGCCACCAGCAATTACTCCCTTACAAGGCCATAAGATAACTGGGTACCAAGAATTCCCAGATGGCCACCCTCCCCGAGGGGCTCATGAAGGAAACAGATTGATGCACTGGCCAATGTGTCAATAATTAACAATTAAGGGTCCCTATGAAACAAAGAGATAGCTACCATTAGTTAGCACATCCTGAGGTCTGCAGGTTTTACAACTGGTGGTGTCAGGAGGCTTTCTGATTCCTAGGCCTCCCCTCAAGACAAAGGGCCTCCTAGGAACCCATGACTCATGGGTTCAACGGACAGAGAGTCGAGGCCCCTCCCTAAGCTAATGGTTTTTGCCTTTAAAAATGCCTGTGCCTGGGGGACAGTGCTGCTCTCTAGCCTGCATGCCGAGAGAGCCCGTTTGTACAAACGTCCACCTTTCATTAAAGCTTCTTGATGTTTGCATCAAGTTTCTGCCTTGTCATGGTGATTGGGGTGGCCACAGTCCTGGGAAAAGATTCTGGAGGCCTGAGCTTGGGGGGGGCGGTGGTCTTACAGAAGCTCCTAGCAACCCAGCAGCGATAAAGACCAAACACAGGCATCTTGTCATCTTCAGAGAGCTCTCAGTTCCATGTTGTAGAACTAGAGTCATTTCTTTATTAGTCATCTTTTCTGGTATCTCTTAACCATCCTGTCATGACCACGAGGGAACCATCTCTCCTTGTTCTCCTCTCTGTTCTGGTCGCTTGCCCCTAACTCCTGTCTTCACTGGTCATCTACACACCTCGAACCTCTGCCCAGGTGAGGGCCTATTCAGATTCTTAGGCCCACAGAGATTCAAATAAGAGGCATATTACCCTGAGGCCATGGTAAACAATAGTAGCCTTACTGGCATTAACAATACAATAGTGGGCCAGAGCTTTCCGGTGTTCCATGTTTTCTGAAGTTGGAGGCTGGGCCCTAAAATATTTCATAACAGAATTATTTGGTCCCCCACACTGTTAACCTCCATATTCCTTCATAGGTTTGAGTTTTCCCTTCATATTTGTTTGAAGTGTTGTATTTGTGGGTACATGTTTAGATTTGGCTTTATAATGTGACATATTATTTTTTCCATCTATGATGATTGAAAATTTTCCATAGTATACTAGTCAGGACTAGGATCTGTGCTTTCACAGAAACTGCAATAAATCTGTTCAGGGTTTTCTACCTTTTGGGGTTTTTATTGACTAGTCATTTGTAATTCTGACTAATGTTCTTTATATGGTACCTGAGTTGTTTCACTTGCAACTTTTAATATCCATTTTTTGTTGTTCTGTGTATTTATTGCTCTGGTTATTTTATATCTAGGAGCTTTCTTTCTTGCTATAACCTATTTAATGTTCTGCATATTTCTTGTTCCTTTATAGGTATCTTATTATTCAGGTTAAGAGATATTCTTTTATCATTTGGCTGAAAATACTATCTGAGACTAGGAGCAGGAATATTTCCTTCCTCAAATTCTATTATTTTTAGTTTTCTGACTGTTTTATTGCCAGAGGTTTTTAGATGTAAAATATTTATTGACAAATGTATCCATTTCTTTTATTGCTTTTTCAATGCCTGAGGTTTTTCTATCCCTGCTAATCTTTTGATGAGGTTGCCTTTGTAGTTCTCTGAGTTCCGCTGCAATGTTAGGACCCCCAAAATAACACACAAAGACTTATATTGAAGGGACCAGCTTCCCTTTTGGCAGCCATAATGGCCGAACACGTACTCCTATGACCTTGTCCTAGAAACTAGAAAGTCAGATGCCTGCCTCATGACAAGGAACCAATCAGAAGTTAGCTGGTGGCGCTATGCTTTACGACCAAGCACACAGCAATGACATAGAGAGCATAGCAACCATCCTGGGAGGGCCTATGGGCCATAACAACCAGTTGACCAATCAACACAGGGCAAGCCCTCCAAGCCTGGAGGCACACCAATCCTGAGCCTGTGCGTACCCCTAGACACTCCCCTTACGCTGCCCTATAAGATCTTTCGGGAGCCCCTAGGAGCCGTCTTTTGCGAGCCATCCTCCATGGCGGGTGGGTGAAAGACCCGAGCTAAATTGGGTTAGCTCGTTAAATTACAATAAAGCCTCGTGCAGTTTGCAGTAAGCTCTCGAATCCGCCTGGTGATGGGGGGACCGAGAACGTGGCCTGAGACCCCGGATACTTGAGTTTTCGGGGGTCTAACAATATTAGGTATAATGCTGCTGGACAACGACTAGGATTTCTTATCTGCTAGCTCAGTCTTTTTTTTTCTTTTTGTTTTACCCTCTCCCTCCCCCCACCACCAACCCTCCTCCCCGACTCTCAACCTACCCCCCACTCCATCCACCCACCAATCATCAGGCAGAGTAGGACCCTCAACAGGGGCTCTGCAAAGTCCACCAAATCTTCCTGTGCTGGTCCTGGGCCCTACCCCATGTGTCCAAGGCCAGAGTGTAACCCTTCACGTGGGATGGGCTCTCAAAGTCCCTTCTTGCACCAGGGAAAAATACTAATCCACTACCAGAGGCTCCCTGGAGTACAGAGGCCTCCTTATTGACATCCATGTTCAGGGGTCTGGATCAGTCTTGTACGGGCCTCCCAGACAGCATCTGGGATTGTTGTGCTCTCCCTTGTTCAGGCCAACTGTTCCTGTGGGTTTCTCCAACCTGGTACAGACCCCTTCAATCTTCATTCCTCCCTCTTTTCAACTAAATTCCAGATTTCAGCACAGTGTATATCTGTGGATGTCTGTCTCTGCTTCCATCAGCCACTGGATGAGGGCTCTAGGATGGCATAAAGAAAAGTCATCAATCTCATTTTAGGGGAAGGGCTTTTAGGTTATCCTCTCCACCATAACCTGGATTGTCAGATCGTGTCATCCTTGTAAGTCTCTGGAGATCTCCCTGGTTCCAGATCTCTTCACAGACCTATAGTGGCTCCCTCTGATATGGTGTCTCTCATTCTGCTCTCTCCCCTCTATTCTTTCCCCAACTCAATATTTCTGCTCCTCCATTTCCTCTCCTCTACTCCTCTTCTCTTGCTTATTGTAGCAGGTCCCTCTCCCCTAGCCTCATGCTCCCAATTAGATCAGGAGTTCATGCCACTTCCATTCCTGGGGACCATTTATCCCTTAGAGTCCTACATGTTTCCTAGTTTCTTTGGTGAAAGGATTATAGGCTGGTAATTGTTTGCTCTATGTCTAAAATTCATATATGAGTGAGTACATAACATGTTTGTCTTTTTGTGACTGGGTTGCATCACTCAGGATGGTTTCTTCTAGTTGCATCCATTTGCCTGCAAATTTCAAGATTCCAAAGTTTTTTTTCTGCTGAGAAGTATTCCATTGTATACATGTACCACATTTTCTCAATCCATTCTGCAGTTGAGAGGCATCTAGGTTGCTTCTCGTTTCTGTCTATTACAAACAATGCTTGCTGTGAACATGGTTGAACATATGTCCTTGTTGTATGAACATGCACTATTTGGGTATATACCCAAGAGAGGAATGGCTGGATCTTGAGGTAGACTGATTCCCATTTTTCTGAGCAACCGCCATACTGATTTCCAGAGTGGTCTTACAAGTTTGCACTCCCACCAGCAATGGAGGAGTGTTCCTTTTTCTCCACATCCTCTCCAGCATAGATTGTCATTGGTATTTTTGATTTTAGCCATTCTGACAGACGTGAGGTGGTATCTCAGAGTTGTTTTGAGTTGCATTTCTCTGATGGCCAAGGACTTTGAGTACTTTCTTAAGTGTCTTACAGCCATTTCAGATTCCTCTGCTGAGAATTCTCTATTTAGTTCTGCACCCCACTTTTTAATTTCATTGCTTGATGTTTTGGTGGCTAGCTTCTTGAGTTTCTTGTATATTTTGGAAATCAGTCCTCTGTCAGATGTGGGATTGGTGAAGATCTTTTCCCATTCTGTGGATGGTCGTTTTATCCTACTGACTGTTTCCTTTGCCTTGCAGAAGCTTCTCAGTTTCAGGAGGTCCCATTTATTAATTGCAGACCTCAGTGTCTGTGCTACTGGCATAATGTTCAGGAATCAGTCTCCTGTGCCAATTTGTTCAAGGGTAATTCCCACTTTCTCTTGTAGAAGATTCAGTGTGGCTGGATTTATGGTGAGATCTTTGATCCATTTGCACTTAAGTTTTGTGCATGGTGACAGGTATGGATCTGCAATCTTCTGCATATCCGAATCCAATTGTGCTAGCACCATTTGTTGAAGATGCTATCTTTTTTCTATTGTATAGATTTAGCACCTTTGTCAAAAATAAGGTGTTGTAGTTGCATGGGTTAATATCAGGGTTTTCAATTCGATTCCATTGGTCTATCTGTCTATTTTTGTGTCAATACCAAGCTGTTTTCAGAACTATGCCTCTATAGTAGAGCTTGAAGTCAGGGATGATGATGCCTCCAGAAGATCCTTTATTGTAAAGAGTTGTTTTAGCTATCCTGGGTTTTTTATTTTTCCATATAAAGTTGAGTATTGTTCTTTCAATGTCTGTTGAAAAACTGTGTTGGGGTTTTGATGGGGATTGTGTTGAATCTGTAGATTGCTTTTGGCAAGATTGCCAATTTTACTATGTTAATTCTACCTATCCAAGAGCATGGCAGATCTTTCCATTTTGTTGTATCTTCTTGAATTTCTTTCCTTTAAGTCTCCAAGTTCTTGTTGTACAGGTCTTTCACTTTTTTGGTTAGTGTTACCCCAAGATATTTTATGTTGCTTGTGGATACTGTGAAAGGTGATGTTTCCCTGATTTCTTTCTCATTGCATTTATCATCTGTATATAGTAGGGCTGCTGATTTTTTTTAGTTACTTTTGTATCCTGCTACCTTGGTCCCCTGGTAGAGTTTTTTGGGTCACTAATGTAGACTATCATGTCCTCTGCAAATAGTGAAAGTTTGACTTCTTCCTTTCCAATTTGTATCTCTTTGATCCCCTTTTCTTGTCTTATTGCTCCAGCGAGAACTTCAAGTACAATATTGAAGAAATATGGAGAGAGTGGACAGCCTTGTCTTGTTCCTGATTTTAGAGAAAACGTTTTGAGTTTCTCTCCATTTAGTTTGATGTTGGCTATTGGTTTGGTGTATATTGCGTTTATTATGTTTAGATATGCTCCTGTTATTCCTGTTCTCTCCAAGATCTTTGTCATGAAGGGATGTTGGATTTTTTCAAAGGGTTTTTCAGCATCTAGTGAGAAAATCATGTGGTTTTTCTTTTTCAGTTTGTTTATATGGTAGATTACATTGATGGATTTTTGTATGTCAAACCATCCTTGCATCCCTGGGATGAAGCCTACTTGATCATGGTGGATGATTTTTCTGATATGCTCTTGGATTCGATTCGCCAATATTTTATTGAGTATGTTAGCATCGATGTTCATGAGGGATATTGGTTTGTAGTTCTCTTTCTTAGTCATATCTTTGTGTGGCTTGGTATCAAAGTTATTGTAGCCTGGTAGAAAGAGTTTGGCAATATCCCATCTGCTTCTATTGTGCGGGACAGTTTGAGGAGTACTGGAATTAGCTCTTGTTTGAATTTCTGGTAGAATTCTGCAGTGAAGCCATCTGGCCCTGGGCTTTTTTTGGTTGGGAGGCTTTGGATGACTGCTTCTACTTCATTCAGGGTTATAGATCGATTTAAACTGCTTTCTGACCTTGGTTTAATTTTGGTAAGTGATATTTATCCAGAAAACTGTCCATTTCCTTTAGATTTTCAAATTTTGTTGAGTACAGGTTTTCAAAATATGACCTGAAGATTCTCTGGATTTCCTCGGTGTCCGTTGTTATATCCCCCTTTTCATTTCTGATTTGTTAATTAGCATGCTCTCACCCTCTGCCTTTTGGTTAGTTTGGCTAGAGGTTTGTCTATCTTGTTGATCTTCTCAAAGAACCAACTCTTTGTTTCATTGATTCTTTGTACTGTTTTCCTAGATTCTACTTTATTGATTTCGGCCCTCAAGTTGATTATTTCCTGGCGTCTACTCCTCCTTGGTGAGCTTGCTTCTTTTTGCTCCAATGCTTTCAATTGTTCTGTCAATTCTCTAATGTGACTTTCCTCCAGTTTCTTCATGTGGGCACTTAGTGCTATGAACTTCCCTCTTAGCACTGCTTTCAGAGTGTCCCATAAGTTTGGGTATCTTGTGTCTACATTCTCATTAAATTCTAGGAAGTCTTTAATTTCTTTTTTTTTTTCTTCTTCAACCCAGGAATGGTGCAATTGGGTGTTATTCAATTTCACGAATATGTACGTTTTCTGCAATTCGCATTGCTGTTGAATTCTAGCTTCAATGCCTGGTGGTCTGATTAGATACAGGGGGGATTTCAATTCTTTTGTAACTGTGGACATTTTCTTTGCTGCCAACTATGTGGTCAATTTTAGAGAAGGTTCCATGTGGCGCTGAGAAGAAGGTATATTATTTTGTGTTTGGATGGAATGTTCTATAGATAGCTGTTAAACCCAGTTGAGTCATAACTTCTGTCAGATTCTTTGTTTCTTTGTTAAATTTCTGTCTGGCTGTCCTGTCTAGTGGTGTAAGGGGAGTGTTGAAGTCTCCTATTATAAGTGTGTGTGGTTTTATGTGTGGTTTGAGCTTTAGTAATGTTTCTTTTACAAATGTGGGTGCCTTTGTATTTGGGGCATAGATGTTCAGGATTGAGACTTCATCTTGATGGACTTTTCCTGTGATGAGTATGAAATGCCCTTCTTCATCTCTTTTGATTGATTTTAATTTGAAGTCTAATTTGTTAGATATTAGGATTGCTACACCAGCTTGTTTCTTGGGCCCATTTGATTGGAAAATCTTTTCCCATCCTTTTACTCTGAGGTATCGCCTGTCTTTGAAGTTGAGGTGTGTTTCTTGTAAACAGCAGAAAGATGGATTCTGTCTTTGTATCCATTCTGTTAGCCTATATCTTTTAATGGGTAAGTTAATACCATTGACATTTAGGGATATTAATGTCCACTGTTTGTTGGTTCTTATTTGTTTTGGATTTATTGTTGGTGGTGTCATTGTGTGTGGATTTCGCCCTCCTGTTTCTTTTGTGTTTGGTAAAATTAGATTATCTATTGCCAGTGTTTTTGTGAGTGTAGTTATGTTCGTAGGGTTGGAGTTTTCCTTCCAGAACCTTCTGTAGTGCTGGTTTGTGGATATGTATTGTTCAAATTTTTTTTGTCACGGAATATCTTGTTTCCTCCATCTATAGTGATTGAAAGTTTTGCTGGGTACAGTAGTCTGGGTTGACATCCATGCTCCCTTAGTGCTTGTAGGGTATTTATCCAAGACCTTCTGGCTTTCAGAGTTTCCACTGAGAAGTCGGGTGTGATTCTGATTGGTTTGCCTTTATATGTTACTTGGCCTTTTTCCTTTACTGTTCTTAATATTTTCTCTTTATTCTGTAGATTTGGTGTTTTGATTATCATGTGTCAGGGGGACTTCTTTTTGTGGTCCAGTCTGTTTGGTGTCCTGTAAGCTTCTTGTACTTTCATAGGCATATCCTTTTGTAGGTTGGGGAAGTTTTCTTCTATGATTTTGTTGAATATGTTTTCTGTACCTTTGAGCAGTGTTTCTTCACCTTCTTCTATACCTATTATTCTTAGGTTTGGTCTTTTCATGGTGTCCCATATTTCCTGGATATTTTGTGTTAGGGAAATGTTGGACTTGAGATTGTCTTTGGTCGATGAATGTATATCTTCTAACGAGTCTTCAATCGCTGAGTTTCTCTCTTACATCTCTTGAATTCTATTAGTTATACTCACATCTTTAGTTCCTAATCATTTATCCAGCCTTTCCATTTCCAGCATCACCTCATTCTGTGTTTTCTTTATTGTGTCTATTTCAGTTTTCATGCTTTGAATTGTTTCAAGGGCTTCCTTCACTTGTTTGGTTGTTTTTTCTTGGGTTTCTTTAGATTCTTTAAGAGATTTGTTTATTTCTTAAATTTTTTGGTTTGTCTTTTCCTCCATCTCATGTTATTTTTTGCTTGTTTTTTCTTCTATTTCTTTAAGGGATTTTCTTGTTTCCTCTTTAAAGGTCTCTATCATCTGCTCGAGATAATTTTTGAGGTCCATCTCTTCTTCCTGCTCTGTGTTGGGCTTTTCAGACTTGCTGAAGTGGAGTCCCTAGATTCTGGTGGTGTCATATTGGTCTTTCTTTTGTTGAGTGAGTTCTTATTCTGTCTTCTTCCCATATCTTCTTCCAGTGGGTGCAGGTGGGTTCTCTCTGTCTCCTGTTGTGACCCAGTGGTGTGTGTGTCTTACCCATGTTTAATTAATTTTTATTTTAATTAAAAACAGTCAGGTTTACAAATCAATCCCAGTTTCCTCTCCCTTCCATCCTCCCATTCTCCTTATCATCTCCACATCCCACCCATATCTATTCCCCAGGGAGGGTGAGGCCTCCCATGGGGGAATCATTGAAGTCTGTCACATTATTTGGTGCAGTACCAAGGCCCTCTCCCCTGTATCTAGGCTGAGAGAGTATCCCTCCATAGGGAATGGGCTCCAAAAAGCCGGTTCATGTACTAGGGATAAATACTGGTTCCACTGCCAGTGGCCCCATAGATTGCCCAAGCACCCAACTGACACTACATTCAGGGGGCCTGGTTTCGTCTTATGCAGGTTTCCCCTGCTGTCAGTCTGGAGTCCTTGGGCTCCCACTTGCTCAGGTCAGCTGTTGCTGTGGGTTTCCCCAGCATGGTTTTGACCCCTTTGTGATGGGGAATGTCACTCTGTGTGTATGTTTGTCTTATTGGCTGATAAATAAAGTACAGTTGGCCAATAGGAAAACAAGATAGGTGGGACTAGTAGTCAAGGAGGATTCTGGGAAATGTAGTAGAGATCCAGGCATGAAGTGACATAGCAGGCAGACTCAGATATAAGCAGGGAGAAGAAGAAAATGGTCCTCTTTCTCTTGATCTTCCTCCTCCTCTCTGTGCAATCGCCATGTGAACAACCAGGAAGACAGGACACATTCTGCCTGCCTCCTCCTCAAGATAAGTTTTTTATTATGGCTGATAATTAAGACTGAGCTAGCAGATAGGAAATCCTAGGCATTGGACAAGCAGCATTTGAAACGAATATAAGACTCTGTGTGCTATTCTGGGTGTCCACGTGTTGGCGGGGCTTGGGCGGATGGTGTAACGATTTAGCGTTACAACTTTGCTCATCACTGCTCCCTCTCCACAACCAGGAGTTCAGCTCAGTGTTAAGCAGTGAATCTCTGCTTCTGCTTCCATCAGTTACTGGATGAAGGCTCTAGGATGGCATTTAAGGTAGTCATCAATCTCATTATAGGGGAAGGGCATTTAAGGTAACCTCTCCATTATTGCTTAGATTCTTAGTTGGGGTCGTCCTTTTAGATTCCTGGAATTACACTAGTTTCAGGTTTCTGGTAGCCTCCCTTGGTTGTAGTGGGACCAAGGCTGTATCTCTTACTTTTTGGCTTTATCTTCAGCCCTTCATCTTCTGTTCATTTGCCTTGTTCAACTTCAATATGATAGGTTTTGTTTCATCATACTATATTTTGTTATAGCCAGTTGTTATCCTTTTGAGGCCTGTTCTTTTCTAATGAGACAGAGAGAGAAATGAAGTGGGTCTAGGTTAGATGAATATGGAAGAGAAGTGGACAGTAAAACTGTAATCAAGATATTTTCTATAAAAAGGAGTCTACTTTTGTTTATTTTTGTAGGAGCATAAACATTTATTGTTTTATTTTAAAACAGTCTTTTCTCATTTCACATACCACTCCCCTCCTATTGCTCCTCCCACCTTCAACCCACCCCAACCCCCATCCTCTCCTCAGAGAGGGTAAGGCTTCCCATTGGGAGTCACCAAAGTCTGGCACACCACTTTGAGGCAGGACCAAGGACCACCCCCCCCATATCTAGGTTGAACAAGGTATCCCTCCAAAGAGAATTAGCTCCAAAACCCAGTTCAAGAACAAGTGATAAATCCTGGTCCCACTGCCATTGGTCCCACAGACTGCCCAAGCCATACAACTGTCACTCACATTCAGAATGCCTACCTTGGTTCTAGGCAGGTTCCCCTGCTGTCAGTCTGAAGTCCGTGAGCTCCCACTAGCTCAATCAGCTGTTTCTGTGGGTATGATCCCTTTGCTCATAATATCAATATTCCCTCTCTTCAATTGGATCATGGGAACTGGGACCAATGTTTAGCTGTGGATCTTTGCATATAATTCCATCAGTTGCTGGATGAAGCTTCTATGGTGATAATTAAGGTAGCCATCAACCTGATAACACAGGAAGGTCAGTTCAATCACCCTCTCCACTATTGCTTGTGGTCTTGACTGGAGTCATCTTTGTGGATTCCTGGCTATTTCCCTATTGCCGGCTTTCTCATTGGCTCCATAATAGCTCCCTCAATCAAGATATCTCTTTCCCTGCTCTCATTCTGTGTCCTTTCATCTCAATCATCAAATTTCCTCATGTTCTTCTCCACTTCCCCCTCCCCCCCCACGTCTGCCCTCCCTTCTCCCCACACACAATACAAATTTTCTCAGGAGATCCTTCTACTTCCCTTTAGCAGGGGCTAAATGTATGTCTTTCTTATGGTCCTCCTTGCTACCTAGCTTTTCTGGGGTCACAGACTATATAGATTTTTTTACCCTTTGCTTTATATCTAATATCCACTTATGAGTGAGTACATACCATGTTTGTCTTTCTTGGTCTGGGTTACCTCACTCAGGATGGTTTTTCTAGTTCTATCCATTTCCCTGCCAATTTCAAGATGTCATTGTTATTTACTGCTGAGTTGTACTCCATCGTGTGTACTTACCTCATTTTCTTTATCCATTCTTTGGTTGAGGGTCATCTAGGCTGTTTCCAGGTTCTGGCTATTATGAATAATGCCGCTATGAACACAGTTGAGCAATTGTCCTTGTGGTATGGGTGTGAATCCTTTGGATATATGTCCAAGAATGGTATTGCTGGGTTTGATGTAGATGGATTCCCAATTTTCTGAGAAACTGCCAAAGTGGCTGTATAACTTTGCACTCCCACCAGTAATAGAGGAGTGTTCCCATTTCTCTGCATACTTTCCAGTATAAGCTTTCATCAGTGTTTTTGATCTTATCATTCTGAGGATTTTAGATTGTAGTAAAAGGAAAAGTGGCCAAAGGAGGGGACTATAAAAGAGATTAGGCAATATTTAAGAACAATACATGAATACTAAATAAATGAATCCATGAAGATTATACCTAACAAGAGCTTCCTTCACTGTGAACAGAATGAAATAATCCCTTAGATGTAGACAGTCTAAACTAGTGACGATTACTTAGAAAACTAGCAACAGTTGAGTCTAGATACAGAAACAGCTTCAAGGGAGATCCTATAAGAAGAACAAAAGAAGAAGGGAAGTTGAGAAAAAGGAAGGAACTAAGGGAGGGAGGGAAGGAGGGATGAAGGAATAGAAGAGGGAAGGGAGGGAAGGAAAGAGGGGTGGGAATTAAGGAAGAGAGGAAACATAGAAAGAAGGAAGGAAGGAAGGAAGGAAGGAAGGAAGGAAGGAAGGAGGGAAGGAAGAAGGAAGGGAGGAAAGGGATTACCTGAAGGTAGATCTGTTTTGCTTTGGAACTGTGGATGATCTTAAACTTCTGAAAGTCCTCGCAATGGTTAGAGCAATGGTTTTCAACAAGTGGCTTAACAGGGCTCACCTAAGACCATTTGAAATAATAGTAATTATATTATGATTCATAATAGTATCTAAATTACAGTTAAGAAATAGCAATGAAAATAATTTTATGATTGGGATTCATATAATCAGAGATTTTCCCTTCTAGTCCCTTCTGGGTCCTATTGGACCCATTTACTCTCCACCCACCAGGTCCCACAGCTGCTTAATAAAATAACCACTCAGAGAATTAATATGTATTTATAATTTTTATCCAATGGCTTAAGCTTCTCACTGGCTAGCTCTCTCTTCATTACTAACACATAACTATCAATCTATATATCTCCATGTGGCCCTATCTTACCAGAGAATGCCCAGTCATGCGATCTTCCTGGTAGCTACATGGCATCTGTCTGACTCCACCTGTGACCTTTCTCTATACCTGTTCAAATTTCCCACCTGGCTAAATCCTGCCTGTCCATTGAAAGAAACAGCTTTATTTATCAAACAATAAGATAAACATATATTCACAGCATACAGGACATCCCCCATCATATCCTCTTTTCTGTCGAAATAAAAAGAAAACTTTTAACTTTAGCATAGTGAAATTGTCTATAACAAAACAGTTATCAAGAAAGAAATATAGTTATCAAGATTTAGTCTACTAACATCTGACAAAATTTAAATGAAATATTTTATCATCTATCCTCTCTTTGTGAGTCTAAAGTTTTATATATAACTTGTCTTTTATCTTAACTAAGGAAAACTATAACCATAATTAATCTGTCTTCAACTACATCAAGTACCATAAACTCTAGAATTGACAGAGACATCTCACTGCCTGAAGAGTCACCCAAAGTTCCTCTGTAACGTTGGGGCAACCCACTTCAGTCCATAGGCCCAGAATGTCAGGAAGACTTTTTGATGAAGCAGGAACCTTGAAGGAACATGTGTCCCTTGGCAAGGTCAGCAGTCACTTTTCTTGTGACCTGCTTCTCCAGTTCAGACAGCATGCTGTCAAGCAGTCCAGGCAAGAGCAGTTTTTTGTTCAAATGACTACTCATATAACAACTTTCTTTGATGCCTGTCTTCCTCTCTGACATAATTGGTATTGTCAGGAGAAGTTGGGTCTCATTGTCATGAAAAACCCTAATAAACAATTTTAAATGCCATATTCTGTAGGTCTTTGAAAGATTTTGAAGAATACCATCCATTTGAAATATATCTCTGTATATCAAGAAAGCCTAACTAATATAACTATCAGTTTGGCTATTATAGGTAACTTCCTTAACATGTATTTAATTATACATTAAATTTTTAAATGAACTGTATAATTACAACATACATACACACACACACACACACACACACACACACACACACACACACACACACACACACATATATATATATATATATATATATATATATATATATATATCCTTAAATTTGTATCAATGAAGCAAAATCTATACCAATGCAATGCAAAGTATTCATTCCTATATCATAATCCCTTTTTTTTCTTTAGGAAGAGACTGTGATCATTAAGCATTCGTAACCCTCTCCATTAAAATAAAAACAAGCCAGGCGTTGGTGGCGTAGCCGGGCGATGGTGGTGCAGCCGGGCGATGGTGGTGCAAGCCTTTAATCCAAGCACTCGGGAGGCAGAGGCAGGCAGATCTCTGTGAGTTCGAGGACAGCCTGGTCTCCAGAGCGAGTGCCAGGATAGGCTCCAAAGCTACACAGAGAAACCCTGTGTCGAAAAAAACCAAAATAAAATAAAATAAAACATTTATAAACCATATTTGGTAATTTGGTCATAGTACTCTCCAAACTGCTTCCTGCTGTTTAGGGACACTGTCAATTCCAAGGGGATCCTGAGAAACCCATAATCCTGTCCAAACCCTGGCTGTAGTGGTCTATGAGGCTGCATTGTCTCAGCTGTTTTGGATGTTGGATCTCCTAGGCCACTGCTTTAGGGGGTATTGTTTGATTAAATCATATTATTCTGGAAGGAATCCACAGCTTTTCATCTTATGTGGAAACAAAAGCAGAAACTCTTTTCTAAAGTAACATGTCCTTAGACTTAAATTTTGAAGTCAAGGCATTTTCAAAATATAGAGGTTATATTAATATAGCAGCATTTATAATCATATGTCTCCTTCCTCAGCAGCCAAACAATTCAATGACAGCACAATAATATACATTCTCCAGACTCTCTGTGTATTGTTCATCTTTATGTGGATTTTTATTACTATATTTCATTTAATTTTATTTTTTTGTTTTCAAGACAGGGATTCTCTGTGTAACCCTGGCTTTCAGGAAACTCACTCGGTAGACCAGACTGACCTTGAAATCACAGATCCGCCTTCCTCTGCCTACAGAGTGCTGGATTAAAGCCCTGCGCCACATGCCCAGTTACTCTACTTCGTTTTTGAGGACTTCCTCTATCCTTTGTCTTTTCCAAAGCCTACATATTTTTTAACTCATTGTAAACTGTTCAGGGGGGTTGTTGTTATTGTTTGGGTTTTTCTAACTGACTATTTCTTTACTCTACATCTCTATCTTTTTCTGACCAGGTAAGTCATTATTCAGCTAGGCTGCATGGCTAGGATTAAAGCTGTGGCTATGGTGGCTGGCCATGTTCCATTCCTTTCCCTCCTGAGAGTCTAGTTTCATGGCAGAGGTCTTGGAAGGAGCCAAGTTTATTGACATAAATTGGCCGAATTCCTCAGACCATGCCATCATCAAGAAGCACACTGCCATTTTGGTGTTGGGTAGCATTGCCTCTTTAAAGAGCCTTGCAGTTTTTGCAGCCAGCACTGAGTCAGGAAGCCTCTCTTAAAGGATCCAACCCTCTGCTTGCCTCTAGATAACAGAGGCCACCTGAAAAATACTGCTACCAAGAAGCCATGCTTGATTCTGTCCTTTTGTGTTTAGAATCCATTTTAAAGCATTTGTCGGGTTATCCATGAAACATGGACACATTGGTGCCACATGTAGAGGGGACTTTGTGTCGTGCCTGGTCCCTTAGCTGTTTAGTCCCAAATAAACACACAGAGGCTTATATTAATTATAAGCTGTATGGACTATTGCTTGGGGTTCTTATTGACTAGCTCTTTTAATTATAAATCCATCAATAATCATCTATATATATCCATGTGGCCTTATCTTACTGGAGAATGCCCAACCATCCTAACCTCCCAGTAGCTACATGGTGTCTGTCCAACTCTGCCTACTACCTTTCTCTACCCCTGCCTGTCCTTTAGCTGAAACAGCTTTATTCATTAACCAATAAAAGTAACATATATTGACAACTTACAGAGCAGCCCCCTTCAGATTCATCACAACATGAGGGATTTTTTAAAGGGTCACAGAATTAAGAAGGTTAAGAACCACATATTCAGAGTTACCATACAAAATTTATGTAACTGATGCAATTGTGGAATCAAAGACTGATCTGGATGAGTTTAGGCAAGTAGTCTGCCAAGTGAATTAAACGCCAAGTCTCTGAAAAATTTTCAAAGATAAAGAATCATGTGTGATACAAATTAGGCTTAATGTTAAAGCACATAGTTTGCATGCCAAGACTCACAGTTTAATCCCAGAACTGTAATTTGTAAACAGTGTCTACAAACAGATTTCACTTTAAGGTACATGACACCTACACGTAAAGGGATAGACAAATAGTTTTATAAACCACCAAGAGAACATCAAATGTTCCCTCAACTTCTATCTAACCATCACTTATGTAAATACTGTTCCAGACACATGAAATATAATTCCTGATGAACTAAGTTGAATCTGGAAGAAAAGACAAAGCTAACAATTAAACAGCAGCCAGGACATAAGAAAAAACGGTGACCCTGTAGTTTTCAGTTTGATAATTCTGAGGGACACTGTGGAAATAAAACTCTTCTTGTGCACGATAGAGTTCCAGAAAGACTGAAATGAGGTGAAAAGAACTGTGTTGAACGTGGACAGCATAATCCCGTGCTTATATACCATTAGAAATAAAGGAGGAAAGCTACCTGAGTGCCAGAATGCGCCTTTGAGGGAAGACACGACGTTAACTCCTACATCACATTCTCACCATTATGCTTTGCCAGCGGGATGGAATTTTTCTTAAAACTCGAATCCTAAGGAAACTCTTCCATGAATTGATATTTTGCTCATTTTGTCAGAGGAATAACAAAAGCTATTCATCCTGAAATTTAGATCTGAGGTGTCAGACTGCTTTGAGAATGCAATTGATGACACTGTTTTTGAATTTTTGATCTGCTTTACAGAAGGTATATGGAAGAGAGAGGACTAGGCGCCTGAGATGCTTCAGAACGTGGTGAGAAGAGACAAAGGGAACTTTGTTTGGGGTTCTGGAGGATCAGAATGTGGAGAGAATACTTAAGAGTGTAGCAGCAGTGCCAGGGTCATGACAGAGGAAGAAGGATATTATTGGTGAATATGATAACACCACACACTCTACATACTTTGAAGCAATGGCACTGGATTAGCCCATGTGAGACTGACTTCAAAGTTAAAGGACTGTTTGTTTAGTAGGAGAAATTAGAATACAGGATCACATTTAGCCAGGTTATACTTTCTACTGGCTGCTCTTCAGGACTATATTGAAAATGAGGAAAACATGGTAGAAGAAAGAATTGAAATGTGAAACTTTCTGATGAATACTGTGTCATGAAGCTTCAGTTTGTCTGCAACACATCACATCTGAAAGGATCAGAAAGTAACACCATCACATAGATACTGCATGGTCAGCATTTTGAATGTAGCAAAGGTCCTCTAAAGGAAGACACCACTCCTCTAAGTTACTAATATGTAAATCAGAAATAATAATAAAGACAAAAGCCTCAGAAGAGTAAATATATAGTTTGGTACATAAAGAGTCATGGCTCCAAAATTTAACCAATTTCAAGAGCAAAACAATGAGTTTATGTTAGTGAAAACAATGAGAACTCATTCAATCACATCTCAAAGTATGAAGCTTTCAAGAGATTTATTAAACATGTTTATTTATTTTGGACAGTGGACATATACTAGTTAAGACTCAGAAAATTTTCTCTTTAATTCCACCATGTGGTTCTAGGGAATCAAGCTCAGAATGGTACATTTGGTGGGAAGAAGCTGTACCTACAGGTTCATATTTAGAACACATGGTATAATCTTAAATGTGACTGGTATAGTTGGAAAGAACTACCACAATTCAGTTTAATTCAAGGATCATGCGGATTAAGTTTTAAGTAAATTTTTGCTCCTGCCATCTCTTTTGTCCCTGACGTGATGAACTGAGTTTCTCTCTGGCTTCAACAAAATAATGTAGCACTTAGGGGCAAAGATCAGACATAGAATGCCTGCACTGGAAGCCAAGATAGAGAAGACTTCCATAGATAACATGACCTTCCCCTTGGTGCTGTGGTACACAGGGAGGAAAGTGACCCACACACTGCAGAAAACAAGCATGCTAAAAGACAGGAACTTGGCTTCATTAAATGTGTCAGGCAGGTTCCTGTACAAGAAAGCCATGAGGTAGCTGCTAAAGGCCATGACTCCCAGGTATGCCAGACTGCAGTAGAAGGCAATGGCTGAGCCCTTGTTGCAGAGAATGATGATGTGTCCATGTTCAGAATGAGCATCCATGTCAATGAATGGAGGAGATGTTCCCAGCCATATTGCAGAGAGAAGTACTTGTGTCAGGGTACAAATGGGAATGATGAAATTAGGGGCCTGTGATATCAGTAGCCACCTTGTCCTTCTCCCTGGAGCAGTAATGTGGAATGCCATAACTACAGTGATGGTTTTGGCCAACACGGTGGAGAGAACTACAGTAAAGAGAAGCCCAAATGCATTCTGCTGCAGGATACAGGTTGCTGTGTTGGGAAGGTCAATGAACAGCAAGGGGCAGAGGAAACAGAGCATGAGAGTGAAGAGCAGGATGTAACTGAGAGATCTATTATTGGCCCTGACAATTGGAGTGTCTCGGTGGTTTACAAAGACCCCAATAACAACAGCTGTGAGTGCAGAGAATCCCAGGGACACGAGTGTGAGTCCCTTCCCCAAGGGATCATCATAAGCCAGAAAGGTCACAGTTTTCTGCAGGCAGTGTCTCTTCTCTGCATTTACATAATGAGTTTCCGGACACTTGATACATTGATCCATACCTGGTAGAAATGGAGTTTATGATGAATGCATGCTCAAATTTTCTCTTTATCCTAACACTTCACAGTACCATCTCATTGGGTTGCTACCACAACCATATTCCTTGTTATTTTAGTCAAAAATAAATGAGTATGCTAAGGTGAATCATCCCACAATTTAGAGTTTCTATCTCTTTTAAAAAGCTTCAAGAAAAACAGTAACTTGGGGGATAAAGGAAATTCTTCACATTACAGCTCAAAGTAGCATAAGCGGTCAAGAACTGGGGCTGTGCCCATGGTGGTGAGATGTCTCCTGACCAGCCTCTAGTGTCCTGCTCAACCTGTTTTGCTACACAGCTCAGAATAACATTCTCAGGTGATTCTAGAAGACCACACAGTGTGGTCGTCCAGCCCACAGCAATCATTAATCAAAAATATGTACAAGAAACTTCCCTAGAGGCCATTATCAGAGGCATTTCCTTAATTGTTAAATAATCAAGCTTTTGCCAAGTCGATAAAGATAATGCCCAGGACACCACATCTGATAAGTCCATTTCTTTTAGCTATATGTTAAACTATTCTAAAGGTTTCCTCTGTTCTTACTGAATTTTTTGTTTATATTTTGTAGTATTGTTAAAATTTACATTTTAATCATCAGAATACCAAATTATACTGCCAAACTTAATCCAGTCCTTACATACTTCTCAAAAATATTTCTTATCTTCCAGTAGATCGTGGAAAATCAATTTTAATAATAGTATTGTACTTTAAATTTCTCGTTAATGATGGTGGTCACAAACATAAGACACACACTTTTTTTTAATTCTTTTTTTTCTTTTTATTCTTATTATTATTATTAATTCAAGTTAGGGAACAGGCTTGTTTCACATGTAATTCCCCTCTCCCTCTCCCTCCCCTCACCCCCATTCCTTCTCCCCCACCTCCAACCTACCCCCACCCCATCCACCCACCACTCCCCAGGCAGGGTGGGGCCCAACCGGGCCTCCACCAAGTCCACCAAATCTTTCTGTGCTGGGCCTAGGCCCCTCCCCATGTGTCCAGAAACAGAGCCCATCCCTTCAAGTGGGATGGGCTCTCATAGTCCCCCACACACACACCAGGGCAAAACGCCAGTCCACCCCCGGAGGCTCCCAGGAATGCAGGGGCCTCCCCATTGGCATCCATGATTGGGGGGCTAGATTAGTCCCATACTGGCCTCCCAAAGAGCATCTGGGGTCGATATGCTTTCCCTTTTTCAGGCCAACTGTTTATGTGGGTTTCTCCAACCTGGTACAGACCCCTTTGTTCTTCATTCCTCCCTCTCTTCAACTAGGTTCCCGATTTCAGCTCAGTGTATTTCTGTGGATGTGTGTCTCTGCTTCCATCAGCCACTGGATGAGGACTCTAGGATAGCATAGAGAGTAGTCATCAATCTCATTCTAGGGGAAGGGCTTCTAGGCCATCCTCTCCTCCACTGCCCGGACTGTCAGATCGTGTCATCCTTGTAGGTCTCTGGAGATCTCCCTAGTTCTACATCTCTTCTCGGACCTATAGTGGCTCCCTCTGATATGGTATCTCTCATCCTGCTCTCTCTCCTCTATTCTTCCCCCAACTCAATATATCTGCTCCTCCATTTCTTCTCCTCTACTCTTATTCTTGTGCTCTTATTGTGGCAGCACCCACTCCCCTACCCTCATGCTCTCAATTAGCTCGGGAGTTCCTGCCACTTCCCGTTCCTGGGGACCATTTATCCCTTAGAGTCATTCATGATTTCTAGTTTCTTTGGGGAAGCAGATTATAGGCTGGTAAACCTTTGCTCTATGTCTAAAAATCATATATGAGTGAGTACATACCAAGTTTGTCTTTTTGTGATTGGGTTACCTCACTCAGGATGGTTTCTTCTAGTTCCATCCATTTGCCTGCGAATTTCAAGATTCCATTGCTTTTTTTCTGCTGAGTAGTACTCCATTGTATAAATGTACCACATTTTCTCTATCCATTCTTCAGTTGAGGGGCATCTAGGTTGCTTCTCGTTTCTGGCTATTACAAACAATGCTGCTATGAACATGGTTGAACATATGTCCTTGCTGCACAAACATGCACTATTTGGGTATATACCCAAGAGAGGAATGTCTGGATCTTGAGGTAGACTGATTCCCATTTTTCTGAGCAACCGCCATACTGCTTTCCAAAGTGGTCTTACAATTTCACACGCCCACCAGCAATGGAGGAGTGTTCCTTCTTCTCCGCATCCTCTCCAGCATAGGTTGTCATTGGTATTTTTGAATTTAGCCATTCTGACAGGTGTGAGGTGGTATCTCAGAGTTGTTTTGAGTTGCATTTCTCTGATGGCCAAGGATTTTGAGCACTTTCTTAAGTGTCTTTCAGCCATTTCAGATTCCTCTGTTGAAAAATCTCTGTTTAGTTCTGCACCCCACTTTTTAATTTCATTGTATGGTGTTTTGGTGGCTAGCTTCTTGAGCTCCTTGTATATTTTGGAAATCAGTCCTCTGTCAGATGTGGGGCTGGTGAAGATCTTTTCCCATTCTGTGGGTGGTCGTTTTGTCTTACTGACTGTGTCCTTTGCCTTACAGAAGCTTCTCAGTTTCAGGAGGTCCCATTTATTGATTGCAGACCTTAGTGTCTATGCTTCTGGCGTGATGTTCAGGAAGTGGTCTCCTGTGCCAATTTGTTCAAGGGTTATTCCCACTTTCTCTTCTAGAAGATTCAGTGTGGCTGGGTTTATGGAGAGATCTTTGATCCATTTGCACTTAAGTTTCGTGCATGGTGACAAGTATGGATCAATCTGCAATTTTCTGCATGTTCGAATCCAATTGTGCCAGCACCATTTGTTGAAGATGCTATCTTTTTTCCATTGTATGGATTTAGCACCTTTGTCAAAAATAAGGTGTTCGTAGGTGCGTGGGTTAATATCTGGGTCTTCAATTCGATTCCATTGGTCTATCTGTCTATTCTTGTGCCAATACCAAGCTGTTTTCAGAACTATGGCTCTATAGTAGAGCTTGAAGTCAGGGATGGTGATGCCTCCAGAAGATCTTTTATTGTAAAGAGTTGTTTTGGCTATCCTGGGTTTTTTATTTTTCCATATAAAGTTGAGTATTGTTCTTTCAATGTCTGTGAAAAACTGTGTTGGGATTTTGACGGGGATTGTGTTGAATCTGTAGATTGCTTTTGGTAGGATTGCCATTTTTACTATATTAATTCTGCCTATCCAAGAGCATGGGAGATCTTTCCACTTTCTGGTATCTTCTTTAATTTCTTTCTTTAGAGTCTCAAAGTTCTTATTGTATAGGTCTTTCACTTTTTTGGTTAGTGTTACCCCCAGGTATTTTATGTTGCTTGTGGATATTGTGAAAGGTGATGTTTCCATGATTTCTTTCTCATTGAGTTTATCATCTGTATACAGTAGGGCTACAGATTTTTTTGAGTTAATTTTGTATCCTGCTACCTTGCTGAAGGTGTTTATCAGCTGTAGGAGTTTCCTGGTAGAGTTTTTCGGGTCACTTATGTAGACTATCATAAGCAAATAGTGAAAGTTTGACTTCATCCTTTCCAATTTGTATTCCTTTGATCCCCTGTTCTTGTCTTATTGCTCTAGCTAGAACTTCAAGTACAATATTGAAGAGGTATGGAGAGAGTGAACATCCTTGTCTTGTTCCTGATTTTAGAGGAAACGTTTCGAGTTTCTCTCCATTTAGTTTGATGTTGGCTCTTGGTTTGGTATATGTTGCGTTTATCATGTTTAGATATGTTCCTGTTATTCCTGTTGTCTCCAAGATCTTTATCATGAAGGGATGTTGGATTTTGTCAAAGGCTTTTTCAGCATCTAGTGAGATGATCATGTGGTTTTTCTTTTTCAGTTTGTTTATATGGTGGATTACATTGATGGTTTTTCGTATGTTGAACCATCCTTGCATCCCTGGGATGAAGCCTACTTGATCGTGGTGGATGATTTTTCTGATATGTTCTTGGATTCGATTAGCCAATATTTTATTGAGTATTTTAGCATCAATGTTCATGAGGGATATCGGTCTGTAGTTCTCTTTCTTAGTCTTATCTTTGTGTGGCTTGGGTATTCAAAGTGGTTGTAGCCTCGTAGAAAGAGTTTGGCAAAACCCATCTGCTTCTATTGTGCGGAACAGTTTGAGGAGTACTGGTATCAGCTCTTGTTTGAATTTCTGGTAGAATTCTGCAGTGAAGCCATCTGGTCCTGGGCTTTTTTTTTGGTTGGGAGGCTTTTGATGAATGTTTCTATTTCATTTGAGGTTATGGGTCGATTTAAACTGTTTATCTGATCTTGGTTTAATTTTGGTAAGTGATATTTATCCAGGAAACTGTCCATTTCCATTAGATTTTCGAATTTTGTGGAGTACAGATTTTCAAAGTATGACCTAAAGATTCTCTGGATTTCCACAGTGTCCGTTGTTATATCCCCCTTTTCGTTTCTGATTTTGTTAATTACTGTGCTCTCTCTCTGCCTTTTGGTTAGTTTGGCTAGAGGTTTGTCTATCTTGTTGATCTTCTCAAAGAACCAACTCTTTGTTTCATTGATTCTTTGTAATGTTTTCCTAGTTTCTACTTTATTGATTTCAGCTCTCAGGTTGATTATTTCCTGGCATCTACTCCTCCTTGGTGAGTTTGCTTCTTTTTGCTCTAGTGCTTTCAGTTGTTCTGTCAGTTCTCTGATGTGACTTTTCTCTAGTTTCTTCATGTGGGCACTTAGTGCTATGAACTTCCCTCTTAGCACTGCTTTCAGAGTGTCCCATAAGTTTGGGTATGTTGTGTCTGCATTCTCATTAGATTCTAGGAAGTCTTTAATTTGTTTTTTTATTTCTTCCTCAACCCAGGAATGGTGCAATTGGGTGTTATTCATTTTCCAAGAGTTTGCAGGTTTTCTGCCATTTGTATTGTTGCTGAATTCTAGCTTTAATGCATGGTGGTCTGATAAGATACAGGGGGTTATTTCAATTCTTTTGTAACTATGGAGGTTTGCTTTGTTGCCTACTATGTGGTCAATTTTAGAGAAGGTGCCATGTGGTGCTGAGAAGAAGGTATATTCTTTTGAGTTTGGATGGAATGCTCTATAGATATCCGTTAACCCCAGTTGGGTCATAACTTCTTTCAGATCCTTTGTTTCTTTGTTAAGTTTCTGTCTGGTGGTCCTGTCTAGTGGCGTAAGGGGGGTGTTGAAGTCTCCTACTATAAGTGTGTGTGGTTTTATGTGTGGTTTGAGCTTTAGTAATGTTTCTTTCACAAATGTGGGTGCCTTCGTATTTGGAGCATAGATGTTCAGGATTGAGATTTCATCTTGATGGACTTTTCCTGTGATGAGTATGAAATGCCCTTCTTCATCTCTTTGGATTGATTTTAGTTTAAAGTCCAATTTGTTAGATATTAGGATTGCTACACCGGCCTGTTTCTTGAGGCCATTTGATTGGAAAATCTTTTCCCATCCTTTTACTCTGAGGTATCGCCTGTCTTTGAAGTTGAGGTGTGTTTCTTGTTAACAGCAAAAGGATGGATTCTGTTATCGTATCCATTCTATTAACCTATATCTTTTTATGGGTAACTTAAGACCATTGACATTTAGGGATATTCATGTCCCTTGTTCGTTGGTTCTTGTTTGTTTTGGATTTATTGTTGGTGGTATCATTGTGTGTGGTTTTTGCCCTCCTGCTTCTTTTTGTGTTTGGCAAAATTAGATTATCTATTGCCTGTGTTTTTGTGCATGTAGTTATGTTCCTTGGGTTGGAGTTTTCCTTCCAGAACCTTCTGTAGTGCTGGATTTGTGGATATGTATTGTTTAAATCTGTTTTTGTCATGGAATATCTTGTTTTCTCCATCTATAATGATTGAAAGTTTTGCTGGGTACAGTAGTCTGGGTTGACATCCATGCTCCCTTAGTGCTTGTAGGGTATCTATCCAAGACCTTCTGGCTTTCAGAGTTTCCATTGAGAAGTCGGGTGTGATTCTAATTGGTTTGCCTTTATATGTTACTTGGCCTTTTTCCTTTGAAGCTCTTAATATTTTCTCTTTATTCTGTAGATTTGGAGTTTTGATTATTATGTGTCATGGGGACTTCTTTTTGTGGTCCAGTCTGTTTGGTGTCATATAAGCTTCTTGTACTTTCATAGGCATATCTTTCTGTAGGTTGGGGAAGTTTTCTTCTATGATTTTGTTAAATATGTTTTCTGTACCTTTGAGCAGTGTTTCTTCACCTTCTTCTATACCTATTATTCTTAGGTTTGGTCTTTTCACGGTGTCCCATATTTCCTGGATATTTTGTGTTAGGGATTTGTTGGACTTGAGGTTTTCTTTGGTTGATGAATGTATATCCTCTAGCGAGTCTTCAATAGCTGAGATTCTCTCTTCTGTCTCTTGGATTCTATTAGTTATACTCACGTCTTTAGATCCTGATCGTTTATCCAGTCTTTCCATTTCCAGCATCGCCTCATTCTGTGTTTTCTTTATTGTGTCTAATTCAGCTTTCATGCTTTGAAGTGTTTCAAGCGCTTCCTTCACTTGTTTGGTTGTTTTATTTTGGGTTTCTTTAGCTTCTTTAAGAGATTTGTTTATTTCTTGAATTTTTTGGTTTGTCTTTTCCTCCATTTCGTGTAATTTTTTGCTTGTTTTTTCTTCTATTCCTTTAAGGGATTTTCTTGTTTCCTCTTTGAAGGCCTCTATCATCTTGCTGAGATAATTTTTGAGGTCCATCTCTTCTTCATGCACTATGTTGTGCTTTTCAGGTCTTGCTGGAGTGGAGTCCCTAGATTCTGGTGGTGTCATATTGGTCATTCTGTTGTTGAGCGAGTTCTTATTCTGTCTTCTTCCCATATCTTTTTCCAGTGAGTGCAGGTAGGATCTCTCTATCTCCTCTTGCTACACTGTAGTGTGTGTGGGCCAGGAATTCAATGTTCGAAGCTCTGGATGTTCTTGCCTCTCCTCATAGTCTCCTCACTCTCCTGGCAGATCGGTCCACGGAAACGGAAGGAAGAGTGGCCTGTACCCAGATTCAGGGAGCTCCTCCCTGCCTGGTCGTGTCTGTTTCAAGCAGGGACAATCCTGGAGGGATCTGGGTGAATGGCACTTAGGACAGTTGGGTAAAAGCAGGGGTCGCTCACCTGGTCTGTGATGAGTCAGCGGCGGAAAGGGAAGGAAGAGTGGCCTGTACACACTCTTATTCACAAATTTCTCTTGAAAAAATTTCATCTGCATGTAGATCTTGATTACATATTTTTAAATGCTTTGGCAAATGTTTTTTGTTTTCCTCCTCTCCCCTTTTGTATTTCATATCAGGGGGGTCTCACATATGCCAGAGGGTAGTACCAATGTCAGCAAGAGATAACCGGGACCTGATTCTCTCCCTGAATTCTGGGTTCTGGAATCAAATTCTGGTTGCTGTGATGGGCTTTAATCCACTTTACATATTGAGACAATTCCATTACTGTTAAATTACTAAACTTTTGAAAGTCATTTTCAGTAAGATGTCTATTTAGTACTTCAACTTAGATATTATTTGTTCTTTCTAGAACAGATTTTTTAAGACTCTCTGAATAAATACTTGTGAATTGAACTTGGAAGCAACAAAATATATTCTCCTGTAGCATTTAATGTCACATATCAAGCAAGATAAAATTTTTAATATTTCTGTTAGGATTTCTTTTTCAACCATCATTTTCAGTTTCCTTTTAATTCATAAAATATATGGAGGGATGCCCATAGCTTCATAGTACTTGCTGTTCTTCCACAGAAACTGAGTCTGATTCCCAGAATCCACATGGTGGGTCACAGCCATCTGTAACTTCTGTCCCAGGTGATAGAGTGTCCTCATTTGTCTCCAGAAACAAAAGAATGCCTGCAGTACACACACCTACATGCATCTCTGTACATGTGTGTCTTACTTATATTTTCTTACACTCACTTTCACAATAGTTGACATTTTCTCAAGATGTTTTTTCTTCCTAATGTCACATTCTCGTGTTACCACATTATGCTCCAGGTTGACTTTATTTTTGTTGAAGAGTTATTTTAGCTTCTATAGAGTGCATCATATGAAGAATGCCGACTCTTTCTCATTAATGGTTTTTGACATTTAAGAAACAAAATCTATTTCCTATATGATTAAAACTTTGTGTTGTAAATAATGTTTAGCATATTCTACTGTATTTCATTTACACTCACTAATTTTGGAGTATTCAACATATGTGTAACTGCTTTTTCTCTTTCATTCTTTTTTATTTATTTTTGTTTTCATTAAAAACAATTTTATTTTACGTATCAATCCCAGTTCCCTCCCATCCCATCCTCCCATGTCCCCCACCAAAACCCTATCCCATACCCTCTGTCTGTTCCCTATGGATGGTGAGACTTTCCATGGAGAAACATAAAAATCTTTCACATCTTTTGGAGAAGTGCCTAGGTCCTCCCCCTTGTATCTAGGCTGAGAGAGTCCCTCTATAGGGTATGGCTTCCAAAGTCCATTTGTACACCAGGGATAAATACTGTTCCACTACTAGTGACCCCATAGACTGCCCAGGCCTCCTAAATGACATGCACATTCAGGGTGCATGGTTCAGTCCTATGCTGGTTTCCCAGCTGTCAGTCTGGGGGACCATGAGCTCCAACTAAATCTATGGTTTTCCACAGCCATTGCTCATCACTCCTCCCTCTCTACAACTGGATTCCAGGAGTTCAGCTCATTGCTTAGCTGTGGGTCTCTGCTTCTGCTTCCATCAGGTACTAGATGAAGGCTCATGTTTTTCTTCTTGTGACTGGGGTACCTCACTCAGAATGGTCTCTTATATTTCCATCCATTTTTTGAAATTTCAATATTCCATTGTTTTTATTTACTGCTGAGTATTACTCCATTGCATGAATATACCACATTTTCTGTATCCATTCTTCAATTGAGGGGCATCTAGCTTGCTTCCAGGTTCTGGCTATTACAAATAATGCTCCTATGAACATAGTTGAACACATGTCCATGCTACATGAATGTGCATCCTTTGTGTATATGCCTAAGAGGGAATTGCTGGATCTTGAGGTAGACTATTCCCATTTTGCTGCCATACTGTTTCCAACTTGGCTGTACAAGTTTGCACTCTCACCATGAGTGGAGGAGTGTTCCCCTTTCTGCAATCCTCTCCAGCATAAACTGTCATTGATGTTTTTGATTGTAGCCATTCTGACAGGAGTAAGGTGGTATCTCAGAGTTGTTTTGATTTGCATTTCCCTGATGGCTAAGGATATTGAGCACGTTCTTAAGTATCTTTCAGCCTTTTTAGATTCCTCTATTGAGAAGCCTCTATTAAGTTCTGTACCCCACTTTTTAATTGGATTATTTGGTGTTTTGGTGATTCCTTCAAATGCTCTTGGATAGGTAGGATCAACATAGTAAAAATGGCAATCTTGCCAAAATCAATGTACATATTCAATGCAATCCCCATCAAAATACACAATTCTTCACAAACCTTGAGAGAATAATACTCAGCTTTATATAGGAAAAGAAGTCTCACTCCTCACCCTTGTCCATCCTCTGCCTTCTGCACTCTAGCTGCCCAATGAGCCTGAGGTGAATCAGGCAATGTTCTGTCCCCAACCCCCTATCAATCCCTGCTTGTTGCCTGAGGGCCCTGGACAAGAGTGGACCTGCCCAGACCAGAAGGACCACCCTGAGTCCAGACACTCCTCACTCTTATCCTCCCTCCACCCTCTGCCCTATGGCTGTTTCCTGAGCCTGAGCCTGGTGCCTGAGCCTGAGCCCTCCCCACGTGCTGACTGGAAGAAGGGATGGGAAGATGACAGATTAAGAACACAGAAAGACTAATATGACACCACCAGAATCTAGGGACTCCACACCAGCAAGAACTGAAAAGCCCAATGCAGAGGATGAAGAAGAGATGCACCTTAAAAATTATCTGATGAAGATGATAAACACCATTAAAGAGGAAACAAGAAAATTCCTTAAAGAAATAGAAGAAATAACAAGCAAAAAATTGCATGAAATGGAGGAAAAGACAAACAAAAAAATTCAAGAAATAAACAAATCTCTTAAAGAATCTAAAGAAAGCCAAGAAAAAACAACCAAACAAGTGAAGGAAACAATTCAAACAGTTAAGAGTTTGAAAGCACAATTAGAACCAATGAAGAAAACACAGAATGAGGGTATGCTGGAAATAGAAAACCTGGGTAAATGATCAGGAACCTCTGTTCAGGTACGCATAACCAATACATGAGATGGAAGACATAATCTCAAGTGTTGAAGACTCATTACAGGATATACACTCATCGAGCAAAGAAAATCTCAATTCCAACAAGTCCCTAACACAAAAATAACCAAGAAATATGGGTCACCATGCAGAGACCAAACCTAAGAATCATAGGAATAGAAGAAGGTGAAGAAATTCAGCTCAAAGGTACAGAAAACATATTCAACAAAATCATAAAGAAAACTTCCCCAACCTAAAGAAGGATAGCCTATGAAAGCACAAGAAAGCTTACGGAACACCAAATAGATTGGACCTCAAAAAAGAATGCCCCTCACCACAAAATGATCAAAATGCTAAACTTACAAAATAAAGAAAAATATTAACAGCAGCTAAAGAAAAAGGCCAAATAATATGCAAAGGCAGACCTATACAAATTACACACGACTTCTCAATGGAAACTTTGAAAGCCAGAAGATCCTGGATATATGTTCTACAAACGCTAAGGAAACATGGATGCCAGCTTAGACTACTGTATCCAGAAAAGCTTTCAATCACTATAGATGGAGAAATCAAAACATTCCATGACAAAACCAGATTTAAGCAATACACATCCACAAATCAGGCCTACAGAAATTACTGGAAAGAAAACTCCAACGTAATGAAGGTAACTATGCTCAAAAAACCATAGGAAATAGATAATTCCATGTTACCAAACAAAATGTGGGGAAATCCACACACAATAACACCACCAACAACAACCCCAAAACAAACAAGAACCAACAATCCCCCAAAGTCAATGGTCTTAACTTGCCTATAAAAAGATACAGGCTAACAGAATGGATACAAAGACAGAATCCATCCTTCTGCTGGATACAAGAAAGACGTCTCAATGTTATAGACCTCAGAATAAAGGATTGGGAAAAATTTTCCAATCAAATGGACCCAAGAAACAAGCTGGTATAGCAACCCTAATTCTAACAAACTAGACTTCAAACTAAAATCAATCAAAAGAGATGAAGAAGGTCATTTCATACTCATCACAGGATGAAGTCTCAATCCTGAACATCTATGACCCAAATACAAAGGCACCCACATTTGTAAAAGAATCATTACTAAAGCTCAAATCACACATAAAACCTCACACACACTATATGTTGAAAACCAGTTCTTCAATAAACTGCCCTCGGAGATTTTATATATTCTTATGATTACAGACATTTGTGGAAGAAAAATGTGACCAGCTTAAAATGAGTTCATTTTTCGGTCCTGAAAAGCTCTTTCTGATATAGGAATATTGTCTCCACCTGTATGTCTTGACATACATTATGGTTGGTATGTTTCCACAGGATTAGGACCTGTGTCTTCACTAGCATTGCAATTTGGATTCTTCTGAATAAACCCCTGGAACAGTGATTTTTCTACCTTACTAAGGCTGGAACACATTAAAAATTTCCTCATGTTGTAGTGACACACAAAAATAAAATTATTTTAATGAATCAAAAAAAACCTCACACACTTAGAGTAGGAGACTTCACCACCCAGCTCTCACCACAATAAGACCACCAGACAGAAACTTAACAAAGAAACAAAAGACCTAACAGATGTTATGACCCAATTGGGTTTAACAGATATCTATATAACATTCCATTCAAACACAAAAGAATATACCTTCTTCTCAGCGCCACATGGAACCTTCTCTAAAATTGACCACCTACTAGGCAACATACCAAACCTACACAGATACAAAAAAGTGAAAAAAAAAACGTGTATCTCATCAGACCACCATGCTTTAAAGTTAGAATTCAACAACAACACAAATTGCAGAAATCCTACAAACTCATGGAAATTGAATAATGTGCAATTGAACCATTTCTGGGTCAGAGAGAAATAAAAAATGAAATCAAAGATTCCTAGAATTTTTTTTGGTTTTTCAAGACAGGGTTTCTCTGTATTGCTTTGGAGGTTGTCTCATTTTGTAGACCAAGCTGGCCTTAAACTCACAGACATCCACCTGAATCTGCCTCCAGAGAGCTGGGAACACACCCCCACTCAGGCAGAACCTCATGGGTTAAGGTTGAGACATGCTGGGTCATGACAGACTGTGGTGTGAACTGACCTTGTAACTTATGTTGACCGCTTCAATAAAGTGAGAAGAAGTAATTTCTGGGAGAATTCTGCCATGGGGCTGCCATCATAGGAAGAAACTGGGATGAAGGTCCAAGTAGATATTTTATCTCACAAATTTAGAAATAGTAAATGTGTATTAACTGGCATATGCCCAAATAATAATTTTATTTGACACAGGAAACCTGTGCTCACCTAGTTGACAGACATGCTCCATTTTTCATAAAGCTTTTCCTTATCAGGGTGATCTGTGTTTTCTTTCTTTTGCTCTTTTCTTTTTGCTTGCTTGAGGGCAAGTAGACTCCCCAACTTTTGACCAGGTTGAATTTACTGTACCAAAGGTGAATTCCCCCTTATGGAGCCAGCTTCAAAGCTAAGCAAAAGTGATTGGTTACCCCCATAATAGTTATGCCACTAATGCATCAGTAGGTATATCTTGTAGTCTGTGTTCTCCTGAGAGGAGCTGCTTATTCAGTGGACTACAAAAAGCAAACAGAGAGAAGGAAGTCACCCCTTCCCACAATGCACATGCATGCATATGCACTAAGCAAAGAAGAATATTTGGGAGATTTGTTGGAATGATGATAATCATTTATGGACTTTTAAGGGTATAGGGCATTTTTAATTTCTTATTATTATTTCCTATTAAAAGTTTTTATTTGCTCATACAATAAGGACACATGTTCAACTATGTTCACAGCAGCATTATTTGTAATAGCCAAAACCTGGAAGCATCCTAGATGCCCCCCCAACTGAATGGATAGAGAAATTGTGTTACATTTACACAATAGAGAACTACTCAGCAGAAACAAACAATAGAATCTTGAAATTCACAGGCAAATGGATGGAACTAGAAGAAACCATCATGAGTGAGGTAACCCAGTCACAAAAAGATATACATGGTATGTACTCACTCATTTTTAATTTTTAGACATACAGCAGAAGATCACTAGTCTACAATCCACACTATCAGAGGAGCTAGGAAACAAGGAGGACCCCAAGAGAAGATTGCACAGTCCCTCCGTGAAGGGGATGGGGCAAGAGCCCCTGAGCAAAGTGGGAGCCCAGGGGCAGGGAGAGGAGGGAGAGCCTTCATCATGTTGCTGTTCAAAGCAGAAACAGACACCCACAGCTAAGCATTGAACTACACTGCTGTTATTCAGTAAAGGAGAGGAAGGAGGGATGAGCAAAAGAGCTAAGACAGGGATGGAGAGACCTGCAGAAACAGTGGACCTGACCTACTGATAGAATGGAGACCCTAGTCATAAAGCTGGGGAAATACCATTAGGCCAAACCAAGCCCTCTGAATGTGGGTGCCACTAGGTGGCCAAGACAGCCTATGAGACCTCTAATGGTGGAGCCAGTCTTTATCCCTAGAGCACAATGGACTTTGGGAACCCATTCCTCATGGAGGGATACTATTATAGCCCAGATAAAGCAATAAGGGCCTAGGCCCTACCCCAAACAATTTGACAGACTTTGAAGGTCCCTGGTATGAGGCCTCACTATCCCTGGGGAGGAGTTGGGGATGGGTTGGCGGGGTGTTGGGGGGAACATGGGAAAATGGGAGGGCAAGGGAATGGGGGATGGATATGTAAATATGAGTAGTAATTAAAGAATAAAAATTTAAAAAGAACTTTGAGTCTTTAAAGAAAGAATGTAAAGAATATACCAGAAAATGGAAGGATCTTCCATGCTCTAGGATAGGTAGGATCAACATAGTAAAAATGGCAATCTTGTCAAAAGTAATCTACAGATTCAAAACAATCCCATTCAAAATCCCAGCACAGTTCTTCACAGACCTTGGAAGAACAATACTCAACTTCATATGGAAAAACAAAAAATCCAGGATAGCCTAAACAACCTGTACAATAAAGAGATGTCCAGAGACATCACCATCCCTGACTTCAAGCTCTATCATAGAGCCATAGTACTGAAAACAGCTTGGTATTGGCACAAAAATAGACAGGTTGACCAAGGGAAGTGAATTGAAAACCCTGATATTAATCCACACACCTCTGAACACCTGATTTTTGACAAAGAAGTTAAATCTATACAATGGAAAAAAGAAAGCATCTTCAACAAATGGTGTTGGCATAACATGTAGAAGATTGCAGTTAGATCCATATCTATCTCCATGCACTAAACTTAACTCCAAATGGATCAAGGACCTCAACATAAATTCAGCCACACTGAACCTTCTAGAAGACAAGGTAGGTGCCACCAAGGAACAAATTGGTACAGGAGCCTGCTTTGTGAACATAACCCCAGGAGCACAAACATTGAGATCCACAATTAATAAATGGGACCTCCTGAAAATTCTGTAAAGCAAAGGACACAGTTAGTGAGACAAAATGCCAGCCCACAGAATGGGAAAAGATATTCACCAACCCCACATCTTACAGAGGGCTGATCACCAAAATATACAATGAACTCAAGAAGCTAGCCATCAAAATACCGAATAATGCAATTAAAAGTTGGAGTGCAGAATTAAATAGAGAATTCTCAATAGAGAAATCCAAAATGGCTGAAAGACACTTGAAAAAGTGCTCAATATCCTTAGCCATCAGGGAAATGCAACTCAAAAACACTCTGAGATACCATCTTACTCCTGTCAGAATGGCTAAAATTAATAACACCAATGGCAATCTATGCTGGAGAGGATGTGGAGAAAGAGGAACTCTCCTCTATTGCTGGCAGGAGTACAAACTTGTACAACCACTTTGGAAATCAGTATGGCGGTTTCTCAGGAAAATGGGAATCAGTCTACCTCAAAACGCAGCAATTCCTCTCTTGGGCATATACCCAGAGAATGCACAGTCACACAATAAGGACATTTGCTCAACTATGTTCACAGCAGCATTTTTGGTAATAGCCAGAATGTGGAAACAACCTAGATGCCCCTCAACTGAAGAATGGAAAGAGAAAATGTGGTATATTTTTTTAATTTTTTTATTTGAATTACAAACAAGATTGAATTACATGACAATCCCAGTTCCCTTCTCCCTCCCTCCTCCTCCATCAACCCCCAACTAAAACTCTACCTATCACATATCCTTTCTTCTAATCTACACCTGACTCAACCTTTCTGCTCCCTCATGACCTCTGCATCCTTCCTCTTCTTCCCTTCTCAGTCTCGTAGCTCCCTCCCTCTACTTCCCATGCTCTCAATTTGCTCAAGGGATCGTGACCCTTTCCCCTTCTGCAGGGGACAAAGTTTGACTCGTTTAGGGTCCTCCTTGTTTACAGGTTTCTCTGGCAGTGTGGATTGTAGGCTGGTAATCCCTTACTCTATGTCTAAAATCCACATATGAGTGAGTACATATCATGTTTGTCTTTTTGTGAATGGGTTACCTTGCTCAGAATGATTTCTTCGCGTTCCATCCATTTTCCTGCAAATATCAAGATTCCATTATTTTTTTCTGCTGATTAGTACTTCATTGTGTAAATGTACCACATTTTCTCTATCCATTCTTTGGTTCAGGAGCATAAAGGCTGCTTCTAGTTTCTGGCTATTACAAATAGTGCTGCTATGAACATCGTTGAATTGCTGGATTTTGGTGTGGAATTGCTGGATCTTATGGTAAACTGATTCCCATGAGAAAATACACAATGGAATACTACTCAGCCAAAAAAAAAAAACAGTGTAATACTGAAATTCACAGGCAAATGGATGGAACTAGAAGAAACCATCATGAGTGAGGTAACCCGATCACAAAAAGATAAACAGGATGTGTACTCACTCATCTTTGATTCTTAGACATAGAGCAAAGGATCACTAGACTACAATCCACCCTGCCAGAAGAGCTAGGAAACAAAGAGGACCGCAAGAAAAGATTGCATAGTCCTTCGAAGAAGAGGATGGGGACAAGAACCTCTGACCAATTTGGTGCCCGGGGACAGGGAGAGGAAGGAGAACTTTCATCCAGTTGCTGTTTGAAGCAGAAACAGTCACCCAGAGCAAAGCACTGAAACATACTACTGGAATTCAGTTGTGGAGAAGGAGTAGGGATGAGCAAAGGAGCCAAGATGGGGCTGGAGACACCTGCAGAAACAGTGGACCTGACCTACTGATAGAATGGAGACCCTAGTCATAAAGCTGGGGGAAAAGCATTGGACCAAACCAAACCCTCTAAATGTGGGTACCAGATAAGAGGCCAAGACAGTCTATGGGACCTCTAATGGTGGAGCCAGTCTTTATCCCTTGAGCACAAATGTACTTCACAAGCCCATTCCCTATGGAGGGATAATATTGCAGCCTAGATTCAGGAAGGAGGGTCTAGGCCCTCCCCCCAAACAATATGACAGACTTTGAAGATCCTTGGTGGAGGGCCTCATGATCACTGGGAAGGAGTTGGTGGTGGGTTGTGGGGGGTATTAGAAGGGGAACATGGGAGGGAGAGGGAATGGAGGGGATGGATATGAAAATATGAGTAGTAGTTAAAGAATGTAAATTTTTTAAAAAGGAAAATAAAAGACCCAGGATAGCCAAAATAACCCTGTATGATAAAGGATCTTCCAGAGGCAACACCATCCCGGACTTCAAGCTCTATTACAGAGCTATTGTACTGAAAATGCTTTGGTACTGGCACAAAAACAGACAGGTTGACCAATGGAATCAAATTGAAAACCCTGATATTAACCCACACACCTACAAACACCTGATTTTTGACAAAGAAGCTAAAACTATACAATGGAAAACAGAAAGCATCTTCAACAAATGGTGCTGGCATAACTGGAAGCTGGCATGTAGAAGATCACAGATAGATCAGTAGCTATCTCCATGCACAAAATTTAAGTCCAAATGGATCAATGACCTCAACATAAATCCAGCCACACTGAACCTCTTAGAAGAGAAAGTGGAAAGTACCCTGGAATGAATTGGTACAGGAGACCACTTCCTGAACATAACACCAGTAGCACAGACACTGAGATCTACAATAATAATATTAATAAATGGGACCTCCTGAAGCTGAGAAGCTTCTGTAAGGCAAAGGGCACCATCAATAAGAAAAAATGGCAGCCCACAAAATGGGAAAAGATCTTCCCCAACCTCACATCTGACAGGGGGCTGATTTCCAAAATTCACAAAGAACTCAAGAAATTAGTCGCAAAAACACCAAATAATACAATTCTTTTAAAGTGAGATTTTTATATAATTTAACCAGTTCTTTATTCCCTCCGTTGCCTCCAAACTTAAACATCCCTGTAGAGCCTAGAACTTACTCTGGATCCATGTAACTTTTAATGTGCCATGTGATGTGCTAGTTCTATATGCACTTCAAACACATACATGAACTTTCTATGACTTCATATCTGTGTAAAGCCACTATAGCCAAGTGACAGTTAGGTAGTCACTATGTGCAGTTCCAATATGTTCCACAGAAAAACCTAAGTCTATATTTTTCCAAATGTCAAGTAGTGGACATTCATAGATAAAAAACGGAAAAGGCATCCATTTCATTTCAGAAATGTGGTATTTTAGCCCTAAGTAATTATATTTTATTTTGGTTTTGCGAGACAGGGTTTCTCTGTAGCTTTGGAGGCTGTCCTAGAACTAGCTCTTGTAGTCCAGGCTGGTCTCGAACTCACAGAGATCCACCTGCCTCTGCCTCCCAAGTGCTGGGATTAAAGGCGTGCGCCACCAACGCCCGGCTCTAAGTAATTATTAAATGTAAAAAATATGTCATACAAAATACTGAAAAAAATCTCCAAATAGCCTGCTATTTCACATGAAGTAGTATGATAGCAAATCCCCCTGGGTTTCCTTTCCTATTCCTAGAGGATTATATCTGTGCTTACTCTAAAATATTCTGATTACAGTTACATTGTGACTTTCTTATGTTTGCTAAACTTATTTTGTCATAAGCTTCCCCAATGTTAACCAAGATTGCACACAAATAATTCTCTTCCACTTATGTGTCCTTTGGGGTTATCTCAGACATGTGCCCCAGATCATGGAATATTCACTCCAGAAACATTGAAACCTATGCCAGATTTTCTCATTTCAAATAGCCACCATAAGATATTGGTCCATATTTATCTTTATAATCCAAATAATACCTCCAATGAGATTGTTCATGCACTACTGATGTTTGGAAATTGAAAGTTATTGAGCAATATCAATATTCTTTAATATTAATGTTCTTTAAGCTCAAAGAACATTACCAGTGGTCCTGCACTCATAATAAAAATATCATATAGTAGCCTCAACTCGATTAGTAGATGAGCAAATGTTGAATTTTTAAATCATTAATTCCCAGTGGATGAATATGAATGTTTTTGAAATACTATACTAAATATGGATTCCTTTTTCTATTGCATCCACTAAGTATCTTACTGTCTTCATATTTCAAACTGTTCAAAAGACCTTATGTTGACCTTGTAGTACATTGATTGACAGGAATACATATTGTTTCAAAAGGCCTGTCAGTAAAATCTTGTGATTAAGTCAATTTAGAACCTGCTGATTGCAGCACAGCAAAATGTGCTACTGTAAAAGTGAAGCAAAGCTTCCTGATCTCCTGGATGAATCAAGGCTGTGAGGGCACTATGACTGTAGCCTGAAAAGATACCATTTGATAAATCATAAGTGGGGTTGAAATTTGAATATATGGAAACTTGATACGATCCACACTGCCAGAGCAACTAGGCAACAAGGAGGATCCTAAGAGACACATACATGGTCCCCTGAGAAAGGGAAAGGGAAACGATCTCCTGAGTAACTTGGGAGCATGGGGGTAGGGGAAGGATATGAGAGATAAGAGGGTAGAAGGAAGGAGAACATGAGGGGTCAGGAAGGTCAAGTTGGGGGAAGAACAGAAAAGGAAAGCATAGAAAGATATTTTGATATAGGGAGCTGATATGGGCTTAACAAGAAATCTGGCCCTAGGAAAATATCCAGGAATCCACAAAGATGAACACAACTAAGAATCTAAGCAATAGTGAAGAGAATACCTTAAATGCCCTTCCACTATAAAGGCATTGATGACTATCTTAAATGCCATCATAGAATCTTCATCCAGTAGCTGAAGGAAGCAGAAGCAGAGACCCACAGCTAAGAAGTGAGCCTAACTCCTGGAGTACAGATGCAGTGAAGGGGAGTGGTCAGCAAAAGGATCTTCTGGAGGCATCACCATCCCCAACTTCAAGCTCTACTATAGAGCCATAGTTCTGAATACAGCTTGGTATTGGCACAAAAGATAGACAGATAGACAAATGGAATCGAATTGAAAACCCTGATATTAACCCACGCATCTACAAACACCTTATTTTTGACAAAGCTGCTAAATCTATACAATGGAAAAAAAGCATCTTCAACAAATGGTGCTGCCACAATTGGCCTCGGACATGCAGAAGATTGCAGATAGATCCATACCTGTCACCATGCACAAAACTTAAGTGCAAATGGATCAAAGATCTCACCATAAGTCTAGCCACACTGAATCTTCTAGAAGAGAAAATGGGAATTACCCTTGAACAAATTGGCACAGGAGACCACTTCCTGAACATTATGCCAGCAACACAGACATTGAGGCCTGCAATTGATAAATGGGACCTCCTGAAACTGAGAAACTTCTGCAAGGCAAAGGTCACAGTCAGTAGGACAAAACGACCACCCACAGAATGGGAAAAGATCTTCACCGACTCCACATCTGACAGAGGGCTGATTTCCAAAATATACAAGGAGCTCAAGAAGCTAGCAATCAAAACACCAAACAATGAAATTAAAAGTGGCTCTAAATAGAGAATTCTCAACAGAGGAATCTGAAATGGCTGAAAGACACTTAACAAAGTGCTCAAAATCATTGGCCATCAGAGAAATGCAACTCAAAACAACTCTGAGATACCACCTCACACCTGTCAGAATGGCTAAAATCAAAAATACCAATGACAATCTATGCTGGAGACATGTGGAGAAAAAGGAACACTCCTCCATTGCTGGTGGGAGTGCAAACTTGTAAGACCACTCTGGAAATCAGTATGGCGGTTGCTCAGAAAAATGGGAATCAGTCTACCTCAAGATCCAGCCATTCCTCTCTTGGGTATATACCCAAATAGTGCATGTTCATACAACAAGGACATATGTTCGACCATGTTCACAGCAGCATTGTTTGTAATAGCCAGAAACGAGAAGCAACCTAGATGCCCCTCAACTGTAAAATGCATTGAGAAAATGTGGTACATTTGTACAATGGAGTACTACTCAGCAGAAAAAAGCAATGGAATCTTGAAATTCGCAGGCAAATGGATGGAACTAGAAGAAACCATCCTGAGTGAGGTAACCCAGTTACAAAAAGACAAATATGGTATGTACTCACTCATATATGAATTTTAGACATAGAGCAAACGATTACCAGCCTATAATCCTCTTCACCAAAGAAACTAGGAAACATGTAGCACTCTAAGGGATAAATGGTCCCCAGAAATGGGAAGTGGCATGAACTCCTGAGCTAATTGGGAGCATGAGGGTAGGGGAGAAGGAGCTGCGACAATAAGAGCAGGAGAAGAGGAGTAGAGAAGACGAAATGGAGGAGCAGAAATATTGAGTTGGGGGAAGAATAGAGGAGAGAGAGCAGGATGAGAGATACCATATCAGAGGGAGCCACTATAGGTCCAAGAAGAGATCTGGAACTAGGAAGATCTCCAGAGACCTACAAGGATGACATGATCTGACAATCCAGGCAAAGGTTGAGAGGATAACCTAAAAGCCCTTCCCCTAAAATGAGATTGATGACTACTCTTTATGCCATCCTAGAGCCCTCATCCAGTGGCTGGTGGAGCAGAGACAGACATCCACAGATATACACTGGGCTGAAATCTGGAATTTAGTTGAAGAGAGGCAGGAATGAAGATTGAAGGAGTCGGACCAGGTTGGAGAAACCCACAGAAACAGTTGGCCTGAACAAGGGAGAGCACATCGACCCCCAGATGCTGTCTGGGAGGCCAGTACAAGACTGATCCAGACCCCTGAACATGGATGTCAATAAAAAGGCCTCTGCACTCTAGGGAAGCCTCTGGTAGTGGATTAGAATATTTCCCTGGTATAAGAAGGGACTTTGAGAGCCCATCCCACGTGAAGGGTTACACTCTGGCCCTGGACACATGGGGAAGGGCCCAGGCCCAGCACAGGAAGATTTGGCGGATTTTGCAGAGCCCCGTTGAGGGACCTACCCTGCCTGGGGAGTGGTGGGTGGATGGGGTTGGGGGGTGTGGGGATGGGGGAGGAGGGATAATGGAGAGGGAGAAGGGACTTACATGTGAAACAAGCTTGTTCCCTAACTTGAACTAATAAAATAAATAAAATAAAACCAAAAAGTAACATACTAAGCTTGTTCTCTTGTTTACAGTTTTCATTATTGTGATGAAACAACATGTCAATAGCAAATTGTTGCCTGAAGGCTTATTTCATCTTTCACTTCTACCCTACCATTTATCCTAAATGTAAGTAAGGAGATAAAAACAGATAGCTGGAGATAGGAATTAAAATAGAGAAAATGTAGCGTTCCTGCTTACTGGTGTGTTCATCATGGCTATCTCAGATTTGTTTCTTAAACAACTAAAAGCCACCTGCAACCACTTTCATTTTAAGGGCTCTTCCCACATCAATCCTTTATCAGGATAATGCCTTACCTTTAGGCCACAATTTTGGAAATATTTCCTAAAATGAGATTACTCTTCTCAGGTGACTCTAATTTATTCAAGTTGAGAAAAATTAACTAAGACCCTGAAAATTAAAATAAGCATCCTGTCAGCTGTTTTTGACAATGATGTCACAAATTACTAATTCATAACTTGTATTTAAATATCAAAATAAATGGACAATTAGACATACATTCACCAGAATAAGCAATCAGAAATTTTTTATGCTGAGAGTTGTGATATACTGATGGGGGCCAATTAACAAGCAAGACTCATCAGACAGAGATAGATTGTTTTGTTATTATCGTACACTAGAAGCTTTAAAAAAGGCCCATACCCACCTCTGAAAATCCTGTGGGCCACTGAATCATATATTGAAATATTGACAAGTGTTGCCCCTGTGGAGCTCTTGGAGAAAATGTACCCACTTTCACCTGCAGTGAAAGACCTGTTGGGAAATTCCAAATGTTGTTAATGTCATACTCTACATCTGACTTCTTTTTCCAGTCCAGAACCACAAGATCTCCAACAGGATTTTTCACTTGAATCCTCTTTAGTGAAGCTAAAAGAGATGTGAGATCTGGTCATGAAGTTGGTGCCACAGACGTACAATAGAACTACAAACAGGAAGTTGCTTCTGGACTGTAATGTATGTTGTTAATATTATTTTACAGAAAGCATCTATAACATCAAACAAAGGAATACCAAGGAGGAAGTAACTATGATTGGGTTCTAAATGTCATTTTGATATAAATGAATTAACCCAAGAATTACCAAATAAGGAAAGATTATCCAATAAACAAACCACAACTTCTATACAAACTAGCTACTCCTTGAATTTTCTGAATTTCTTTGAGTCTTCAGGGGGAAACGTGAGTTACTTGAGTTTATTGGACAATCTGGAATGCTTAGGAGAGCATAACAATAATTCACATATAGGAATATGTGACAATAGTGAGAAATGAAAAAGAAAGCCTATATTTTTCTCACTTATTTATTAACAAGAGAAGATACTGATGCTGTTTCTACCAAAAGTAGTATTATTCTCTTAAATGAAAACTCCAACTTCAGCAGTGTAACCCCCACTCACTGTGTACATTGACATGGATGTGCATAATATTTTATGTCCACAATATATACTAACTCTAGTTTAATTAAAGAAAGACAAGAATCTAAAACAACTAGATTGGATGTATTTGCGGTAATATCTGGTGTCTTCTTCCTGATATTACAATACTAAAAAAGGATATTACCTGCCAGGGAAAGAATATAGTCCTATCTTTATTTGCCTCCGTTTGAACTTGTACTTGATTGAGACTCATCTCATGGAGACTGTGACTGCATACACAGCATTGTTACATTGTAACTCTCTTCACTCATGGCCATGTCAAAAATGTTCCCTGGCAACAATTCCAAAGAGGCATTGGGCAGACAGTTTTCAAAGATTTCACAATTAGAAGGCAAAAGTGAGCAATTGAAATATATGTTCCAAAATACATGAAGATAAATGTCTTCTGGGTATTTTATAGGGGTGGCTTCCTGCATGAATTTTGGGAAACCCAAAATCTCCCCGTGATGGGGAGAAAAAATGAAACTCCCATGGAATGAATCTAACATGGTATATTCATGCAACCTGCTACCACCCCATTTTGAGTTCATGACCCAAACCTTCCTAGATAAGAACTTTCCCCATTTATTTACCATTACAGTTAATAAAGAAGTAATGTCTCCATAAATTACAATCACATTTGATGATGATTCCTGAATATGCACCACAGTATGAACGGAATTGTAATATCCTGACGCTCCCAAAATTGGTATTGTTTCCACAAAAGCTATGCAGACTCCATTCCTGTCGAGCTCCCTTCTCATGTCTGATAGAATCTGAGCACCTGTGTGGTCACTTGTGATGAGCAGTCCCACCCAGTTCCAGCTGAAATGAAGCATCAAAGAAGCAATGCCACGTGGCAGAGATGTGTCCTTTGGAGCCACCTGATACACAGATTGAAACTGGCTTCCTTCAGTCAGACCAGGATCAAAAGCCCCGAAAGTAAGCTAAAATGAATACAGTATTTTTAGGAATGGAACAAGCATTGCCATGAAGAACAATCTTAGTCTTGCAAAACAGATTGAAGTGACAGAGAAAAAAATCTCTTCAAAAGTTGTCAAAGTCACATATCACTCCCTGGAAATATCCAAAAAATTACTCAAGAGTGTCAAATTTTCAGTCTACCACTGTTAATTCTATTCTCTTCATTTCAAACTAAAAATGTGCATATGTTTTTATAATTCTTTTATACATATTAATGAACACCTCTCACTCATTTTGCACACAGTTAAAATGTATGGAAAGAGATCTGCCTGCCCAACATTCACGCCACTCTCACTCACCTGAGGAAATTTGTAAAGATGCAGTAATGTCCCAATGAGTTCAGATGTTTTCCATCTTATTCCTATAAGCAAAGCAGCTGATTTTCTCTCTATGCCACAGAAGTAATTAGGGCTGAAGGTGCTCAAACCTGTGAACCAATTAAACACGGTCTGGAGAACATTCATTTCAGAAAATGGGAGATTATAAACCTCAATTCCGAGAGAGGTGTTTGGTAAAAGATGGGAGTTCCTGTTGATTTCCTCGATAGCAAATAACATGGCCAAAAGAAGCTGGTAGTTTTGCTCCATCACCCTGCATAAAAGTGTTACAGTATTCAGGTGGGAACCCAGAACAATCAAATCCACAAATGTAAATGCAATGGTTTCTACAGGTTGAAAGGTTGTGCTTTTTAAAACACATAATTTCACATATATTAATAAATGGTTTTGATTAAAATTATGTGATATGACATTCTCCAAATTGATGAAATGCAATTTTTCCCTCTTAAGTCACCAACTTCCTGAGACAATTTGTTATGAATGAACATCCCTAGTTGAATTAAATCTGTCTGTGGCAATAGTTAGCTTCTTTACAGTTACGTATTTATGACAGATTGTATTGTGTATGCTGTGTTTCAGTGGTTCTGTCTCTTGCGTGTTTGGATGCACATCTCTTGTGGGGAAAACTTGTCAATGCTCGTTGTGCATGTAATCAGATGATAACTTCTCTGACTCCCTTTGTTTTTCAGCCCACTTCAGATTATGTGTCTCAGCTGTCACCACTACATACAGAAGCAAAGCTTCTGGGAGTCTTCCTGTCTCATCTTCCCACCTCCCTGAAACAGCACTTTCAATGTAACCGTGGCCTACCTCGCCCGCTGTGATGTGAGTTCTGTGGATGTGAACGCAGGTTCTTCTTTTTCTGAGTTGGTCTGGGAATTATTGACATGATGTGAGTGTGGAGAGAGGACTGATCTGAGTTTTTTTTTTTTAATTTTATTTTATTTTATTAGTTCTAGATAGGGAACAAGCTTATTTCAAGTCCCTTCTCCCTCTCCCTCCCCTCACCCCCAAACTTTCTCCCCCACCCCCAGCCCATCCCCCCAACCCCATCCACCCACTACTCCCCAGGCAGGGTAGGGCCCTCAACGGGAGCTCAGCAAAGTCCACCAAGTCTTCCTATGCTGATCCTGGGCCCTTCCCCATGTGTCCAGGGCCAGAGTGTAACCCTTCATATGGGATGGGCTCTCAAAGTCCCTTCTTGCACCAGGGAAAAATACTAATCCACTACCAGAGGCTCCCTGGAGTGCAGAGGCCTCCTTATTGACATCTATGTTCTGGGGTCTGGATCAGTCTTGTACAGGCCTCCTGGACAGCATCTGGGGTCGATGTGCTCTCCCTTGTTCAGGCCAACAGTTCCTGTGGGTTTCTCCATCCTAGTACAGACCCCTTCGTTCTTCATTCCTCCCTCTCTTCAACTAAATTCCCGATTTCGGCTCATTGTATATCTGTGGATGTCTGTCTCTGTTTCCATCAGCCACTGGGTGAGGGCTCTAGGATGGCATAAAGAGAAGTCATCAATCTCATTTTAGGGGGAGGGTTTTTAGGTTATCCTCTCCACCATTGCCTGGATTGTCAGATCGTGTCATCCTTGTAGGTCTCTGGAGATCTCCCTGGTTCCTGATCCCTTCTCGGGCCTACAGTGGCTCCCTCTGATATCGTTTCTCTCATCTTGCTCTCTTTCCTCTATTCTTCCCCCAACTCAATGTTTCTGCCCCTCCATTTCCTCTCCTCTTCTCCTCTTCTCTTGCTCTTATTGTAGCAGCTCCTTCCCCCCCCACCCTCATGCCCCCAATTAGTTCGGGAGTTCATGCCATTTCCATTCCTGGGGACCATTTAACCCTTAGAGTCCTTCATGTTTCCTAGTTTCTTTGGTGAAGAGCATTATATACTGGTAGTCTTTTGTTCTATGTCTAAAATTCATATATCAGTGAGTACATACCTTGCTTGTCTTTTTGTGACTGGGTTACCTCACTCAGGATGGTTTCCTCTAGTTCCATCCATTTGCCTGCGAATTTCAAGATTCCATTGCTTTTTTCTGCTGAGTAGTACTCCATTGTATAAATGTACCACATTTTCTCAATCCATTCTTCAATAGAGGGGCATCTAGGTTGTTTCCAGGTTCTGGCTATTACAAACAATGCTGCTATGAACATGGTTGAACATATGTCCTTGTTGTAAGTACATGCCCTATTTGGGTATATACCCAAGAGAGGAATGGCTGGATCTTGAGGTACACTGATTCCCATTTTTCTGAGCAACCGCCATACTGATTTCCAGAGTGGTCTTACAAGATCGCACTCCCACCAGCAATGGAGGAGTGTTCCTTTTTCTCCACATCCTCTCCAGCATAGATTGTCATTGGTGTTTTTTATTTTAGCCATTCTGACAGGCGTGAGATGGTATCTCAGAGTTGTTTTGAGTTGCATTTCTCTGATGGCCAATGATTTTGAGCACTTTTTTAAGTGTCTTTCAGCCATTTCAGATTCCTCTGTTGAGAATTCCCTATTTAGTTCTGCACCCCACTTTTTAATTTCGTTGTTTGGTGTTTTGGTGGCTAGCTTCTTGAGCTCCTTATATATTTTGGAAATCAGTCCTCTGTCAGATGTGGGATCGGTGAAGATCTTTTCCCATTCTGTGGGTGGTCGTTTTATCCTACTGACTGTTTCCTTTGCCTTGCAGAAGCTTCTCAGTTTCAGTAGGTCCCATTTATTAATTGCAGACCTCAATGTCTGTGCTTCTGGCATAATGTTCAGGAAGTGGTCTCCTGTGCCAATTTGTTCAAGGGTTGTTCCCACTTTCTCTTCTAGAAGATTCAGTGTGGTTGGATTTATGCTGAGATCTTTGATCCATTTGCACTTAAGTTTTGTGCATGGTGACAGGTATGGATCTATCTGTAATTTTCTGCATGTCCACATCCAATTGTGCCAGCACCATTTGTTGAAGATGCTGTCTTTTTTCCATTGTATAGATTTAGCACCTTTGTCAAAAGTAAGGTATCCATAGGTGCGTGGGTCGATATCAGGGTTTTCAATTCGATTCCATTGGTCTATCAGTCTATTTTTGTGCCAATACCAAGCTGTTTTCAGAACTATGGCTCTATAGAAGAGCTTGAAGTCGGGATGGTGATGCCTCCAGAAGATCCTTTATTGTAAAGAGTTGTTTTGGCTATCCTGGGCTTTTTATTTTTCCATATAAAGTTGAGTATTGTTCTTTCAATGTCTGTGAAAAACTGTGTTGGGATTTTGATGGGGATTGCATTGAATCTGTAGATTGCTTTTGGCAGGATTGCCATTTTTACTATGTTAATTCTACCTATCCATGAGCATGGGAGATCTTTCCATTTTCTGGTATCTTCTTTAATTTCTTTCTTTAAGGTCTCAAAGTTCTTATTGTACAGGTCTTTCACTTTTTTGGTTAGTGTTACCCCCAGGTATTTTATGTTGCTTGTGGATATTGTGAAAGGTGATGTTTCCCTGATTTCTTTCTCATTGGATTTATCATCTGTATATAGTAGGGCTACTGATTTTTTTGAGTTAATTTTGTATCCTGCTACCTTGCTGAAGGTGTTTATCAGCCGTAGGAGTTCCCTGGTAGAGTTTTTCGGGTCACTAATGTAGACTATCATGTCGTCTGCAAATAGTGAAAGTTTTACTTCATCCTTTCCAATTTGTATCCCTTTGATCCCCTTTTCTTGTCTTATTGCTATAGCCAGAACTTCAAGTACAATATTGAAGAGATATGGAGAGAGTGGACAGCCTTGTCTTGTTCCTGATTTTAGAGGAAACGCTTTGAGTTTCTCTCCATTTACTTTGATGTTGGCTATTGGTTTGGTATATATTGCCTTGATCATGTTTAGATATGTTCCTGTTATTCCTGTTCTCTCCAAGATCTTTATCATGAAGGGATGTTGGATTTTGTCAAAGGCTTTTTCAGCATCTAGTGAGATGATCATGTGGTTTTTCTTTTTAAGTTTGTTTATATAGTGGATTACATTGATGGATTTTCGTATGTTGAACCATCCTTGCATCCCTGGGATAAAGCCTACTTGATCATGGTGGATGATTTTTCTGATATGTTCTTGTATTCGGTTGGCCAATATTTTATTGAGTATTTTAGCATCGATGTTCATGAGGGATATCGGTCTGTAGTTCTCTTTCTTAGTCATATCTTTGTGAGGCTTGGGTATCAAAGTGATTGTAGCCTCATAGAAAGAGTTTGGCAATATCCCATCTGCTTCTATTGTGTGGAACAGTTTGAGGAGTACTGGAATTAGCTCTTGTTTGAATTTCTGGTAGAATTCTGCAGTGAAGCCATCTGGCCCTGGGCTTTTTTTGGTTGGGAGGCTTTTGATTACTGCTTCTATCTCATTAGGGGTTATAGTTCGATTTAAACTGTCTATCTGATCTTGATTTAATTTTGGTAAGTGATATTTATCCAGAAAGTTGTCCATTTCCTTTAGGTTTTCCAATTTTGTGGAATACAGGTTTTCAAAGTATGACCTAAAGATTCTCTGGATTTCCTCAGTGTCCGTTGTTATGTCTCCCTTTTCATTTCTGATTTTGTTAATTAGCATGCTCTCTCTCTGCCTTTTGGTTAGTTTGGCTAGAGGCTTGTCTATCTTGTTGATCTTCTCAAAGAACCAACTCTTTGTTTCATTGATTCTTTGTACTGTTTTCCTAGTTTCTACTTTGTTGATTTCGGCTCTCAGGTTGATTATTTCCTGGCGTCTACTCCTCCTTGGTGAGTTTGCTTCCTCTTGCTCTAAAGCTTTCAGTTGTTCTGTCAATTCTCTAATGTGACTTTCCTCCAGTTTCTTCATGTGAGCACTTAGTGCTATGAACTTCCCTCTTAGCACTGCTTTCAGGGTGTCCCATAAGTTCGGGTATGTTGTGTCTACATTCTCATTAAATTCTAGAAAGTCTTTGATTTCTTTTTTTATTTCTTCCTCAACCAAGGAATGGTGCAATTGGGAGTTATTCATTTTCCACGTAAATGTAGGTTTTCTGCAATTCGTATTGCTGTTGAATTCTAGCTTTAATGCATGGTGGTCTGATAAGATACAGGGGGTTATTTCAATACTTTTGTACCTGTGGAGGTTTGCTTTGCTGCCAACTATGTGGTCAATTTTTGAGAAGGTTCCATGTGGCGCTGAGAAGAAGGTATATTCTTTTGTGTTTGGATGGAATGTTCTATAGATATCTGTTAAACCCAGTTGTGTCATAACTTCTTTCAGATCCTTTGTTTCTTTGTTAAGTTTCTGTCTAGTAGTTCTGTCCAGTGGTATAAGGGGGGTGTTGAAGTCTCCTACTATAAGTGTGTGTGGTTTTATGTGTGGTTTGAGCTTTAGTAATGTTTCTTTTACAAAAGTGGATGCTTTTGTATTAGGGGCATAGATGTTCAGGATTGAGACTTCGTCTTGATGGACTTTTCCTGTGATGAGTATGAAATGCCCTTCTTTATCTCTTTTGATTGCTTTCAGTTTAAAGTCTAATTTGTTAGATATTAGTATTGCTACCCCAGCTTGTTTCTTGAGCCCATTTGATTGGAAAATCTTTTCCCATCCTTTTACTCTGAGGTATCGCCTGTCTTTGAATTTGAGGTGTGTTTCTTGTAAACAGCAGAAGGATGGATTCTGTCTTCGTATCCATTCTGTTAGCCTGTATCTTTTTATGGGTAAGTTAAGACCATTGACATTCAGGGATATTAACGTCCATTGTTCATTGGTTCTTCTTAGTTTTGGATTTATTGTTGGTGGTATCATTGCGTGTGGATTTTGCCCTTCTGTTTCTTTTTGTGTTTGGTGAAATTCGATTAACTACTGACAGTGTTTTTGTGAGTGTAGTTATGTTCGTTGGGTTGGAGTTTTCCTTCCAGAGCCTTCTGTAGTGCTGGATTTGTTGATATGTATTGTTTAAATCTGTTTTTGTCATGGAATATCTTGTTTTCTCCATCTATAGTGATTGAAAGTTTTGCTGGGTACAGTAGTCTGGGTTGACATCCATGCTCCCTTAGTGCTTGTAGGGTATCTATCCAAGACCTTCTGGCTTTCAGAGTTTCCATTGAGAAGTCGGGTGTGATTCTGATTGGTTTGCCTTTATATGTTACTTGGCCTTTTTCCTTTGCTGCTCTTAATATTTTCTCTTTATTCTGTAGATTTGGTGTTTTGATTATTATGTGTCGGGGGACTTCTTTTTGTGGTCCAGTCTGTTTGGTGTCCTGTAAGCTTCTTGTACTTTCATAGGCATATCCTTCTGTAGGTTGGGGAAGTTTTCTTCTATGATTTTGTTGAATATGTTTTCTGTACCTTTGAGCAGTATTTCTTCACCTTCTTCTACACCTATTATTCTTAGGTTTGGCCTTTTTACGGTGTCCCATATTTCCTGGATATTTTGTGTTAGGGTTTTGTTGGACTTGAGGTTCTCTTTGGTGGATGAATGTATATCCTCTAGCGAGTCTTCAGTGGCTGAGATTCTCTCTTCCATCTCTTGAATCCTGTTGGATACACTTACATCTTTAGTTCCTGATCGTTTATCCAACCTTTCCATTTCCAACATGGTCTCATTCTGTGTTTTCTTTATTGTGTGTATTTCAGCTTTCATGTTTTGAACTATTTCAAGAGCTTCCTTCACTTGCTTGGATGTTTTTTCTTGGCTTTCTTTGGATTCTTTAAGAGATTTATTTATTTCTTGAATTTTTTGGTTTGTCTTTTCCTCCAATTCATTTAATTTTTTGTTTGTTTTCTCTTCTATTTCTTTAAGGGATTTTCTTGTTTCCTCTTTAAAGGTCTCTATCAACTTGCTGAGATAATTTTTGAGGTCCATCTCATCTTCATGCTCTGTGTTGGGCTTTTCAGCTCTTGCCGGAGTGGAGTCCCTAGGTTCTGGTGGTGTCATGTTGGTCTTTGTGTTGTTGAGTGAAATCTTATTCTGTCTTCTCCCCATATCCTTTTAGTGGGTGCGGGTGGGTTCTCTCTATCTCCTCTTGTGGCCCAGTGGTGTGTGGGGGCTAGGAATTCGATGTCCACAACTCTAGATGATCTCGACGCTCCTGGTGGTCTCCTCGCTAGTTCCTAGTTTCTTGGTCGTTCGGCGGAATGGAAGAGTGGGGTGCTACCAGATTTGGGGCACAGGGAGCTCCTCCCTGCCTGGGCTTGTCTGGCCCAAGCCGGCAGGCTCAGGAGGGGGTGGTGGGATGGGGGTGGTGGGGTGTTCTGGCCTGGAGTCGGGAGCGGGCAGGAGCTCACTCACCTAGTTCCAGGTCAGTCTGCGGCGGCGGAATGTAAGAATGGGGTGCTAGCAGATTGGTGGGGCAGAGGGCTCCTCCCTCTCTGGGCGTGTCTGGCCCAAGCCGGCAGGCTCAGGAGGGGGTGGTGGGATGGGGGTGGTGGGGTGTTCTGGTCTGGGGTCGGGAGCGGGCAGGAGCTCACTCACCTAGTTCCAGGCCAGTCTGCGGCGGCGGAATGTAAGAATGGAGTGCTAGCAGATTGGTGGGGCAGAGGGCTCCCTGATCTGAGTTTTATATCCATGACCAGAATATGAACCCTGGGGAACCCTGACTCAACTCAATCAAACATGTCAGTAATCTCTATGTTCTTGTTCATAGATCACTTCCTTTCTCTTTCTTGTGTGCATAATGGAGACAACAGTGCTTTAAACTTTCCAGGGACTAACTGAGGAATCAAAATGTTGGTATTTTGGTATTCAACAGCTGGAGGCTTGAATCCGAATGTGTGTCTTACTTCATATATCATTTTGAGAAAATTCATTCACCACTCAATGTCACTTTCCCTTTAACTGTGGTTAGAGTCCACAAAGTAATTTATTTCATAGAGTTCTTTAGATTCACTGAAATAATCCGTGGAAAACTTAAAGTGGAACCTGAATTCTGGCCAGCACCCAATTAATGCAAACTATAACTTTAGAAGGGCAACCATGTTTTATGGCAGTGAGCCCAGATTAATTGTTGCTCTTCCTCCTGCTGCCTTCCACCTTTAGAACTGTAGTGAGGCAGATTCCCCAAGGAGGTCCAGGTCTGTGGGCCAAAGGGATGTCATAGAGAGCACTAGTCAATGAGTGGCATTCTGTTCTCTTACATGGCACCAAGGCCTTTGTGAAGAAAGACTTCTTGGGAAAATAACAAATTCTCTGGAAGTAAAAACTTATGTGCTCTAATGAACTCATGTTCTTTCTTCACTTGTTTTGTAACCACTTTGCATTCTCTGGCATCCCATTAGCTTTACAATAATGACTTGTAGTGAACAGATAGCACCCTTTGGGAGGTTAAAGGTACACATGCAAAGAAGCTAAAATTAAACTTTCAAAATGTAATGTTCAGAAACCAAGTTTTCTATTTGTTCTGTAGTTTGAGACACAAAATGCTTGTTCATATCAAAACACTATTAGTTGCTTAATAAAATGAAATTTTTCATGTTGAAATATCCATTGGCAGCCAGGCATTAGTGGTGCACGCCTTTAATCCCTGCACTCTGGAAGCAGAGGCAAGCAGAACTCTGTGAATTCAAGGCCAGCCTGGTCTCCAGAGCGAGTGCCAGGACAGGCTCAAAAGATACACAGAGAAACCCTGTCTGGAAAACCAAAAAAAAGAAACAAAAGAAATGTCCATTGGCAAAGAGATTAATTCACTTAAGTTTATGTGAAAGGAAAGCGATTTCATTTCCTATTACAGAATGGTGCATTAGGATCCTCCTATTTAGTCCCTAAGCCTTTTAAAGGTATGGAGGAGCTTTTTAACCCTGACCCATTCCTAAATGCATTCTACATATTTTTCCTTATATCCACTCATAAAAGAAATTTCCCATTGCCACAAAAGATAACTACAGGATACCAGGAGTTGTCAAAGCAGAATGTGCAATCCTCAGGGATGCCCAAAAGAAATGATAAATCTACCACAAATCTCTTGCAACTAAGCATAGGGAATATTATAGTAGATGGGTAGAAAGATCATGAGAGTCAGGTGACCTAAATATGTCACATTATTTGTCTTACAGACAACGGATAAGGTATATACATGATACCCCAATAATATGGCTGCCTATGAAAGAACAAAACAATGACAAATAAGACTTTCACTGTCAGGAGAAATGTTCTCATGGAGAGCCACGCATAGGCTTAGGACCACTGACAACTGATTACTGCTGAAAAGAGGATGAGATAATCATTTCACAGATGAGCTTTTAATCAAATATCCAACCCTAAGTACTGAGCCCACAAACTATATACACACAATCAACATTAAATGGGCACAGCAGATAGTAGTTACATAGTTGCGCATATATATTTCACAGTAATAACTGTAACAAAGGAGCCCATAAAATTGACTGAGCTAAGAGTGGTAGATGGGAAGGTATAAAAGAATACAACAATGGAGATACTGGGTGATGAAAGCAAGGAGTCAAATGATATAATTACATGGTGACTATAATGAAAATATTACAAGAAGACACATACTATAAGCAAATTTTAAATTGTGTAGGAAATTATTCCTGGATCATATTATGTCTTAAATAACATAATTAATGTATCCCTGTTCACTAGGAAACACATGTACATAAAGGAATAGCTTAGTAGATATAAACACTCTCTCCCCAATGTATATATTTTGAATGATGAGTAACTGAATTAGGTGCAACAGTTCACCTTCATATTAAAATATCATACAAACATAAACTCACAGACATGTTATTGTTGCAAAAAGAGGTAACACAAATGTTCTTTGCCCATCCCAACAATGAACTGCTCCATCCTGGCACTTCCATTCCTCTTCTCACTATTTCTGACAGAAAATGCATGGATATGCCTAAAGAATCTGGCTCAGGAGTAGTCACATTTAAACAAGATTGAGTATAACAATTTATCCTAACACCAGAATGCTTATATGCCTTGGCCTCCAATTCTGTTGCAAATGTTGTTATTTCAGGGAAAATGACAGATGAAAATGAAAAGACAACACAAACTTTGTTGCTAAAAATTGTTCTCATTAAAAATAGAAAGGAGTCTCCTAGGAGTTACAAGAAAAAGTCCATTGCCACTGAAGCAAACACAAGAAATCACTTCTGAGATTCAATTTCTTCTTTAGTAAAATGACTCGTTTAACTTATGATGGCCTCAAAATCACCTTCTGGCTGAAGAGGACTGAAAGGGGTGGTATGCATAAATTTACTACACATGGGTTATGAATGTAAGCATATAAATCAGAACACACGTTATGGGGTGCTAGAGGATAAAACTCAGGTTTGCGCTTCCTTCAAATGTACTCTGCTACATCATATACTTCCTTATCCATTCTTTATCTCTACAATACAACTCAATACTATCAAGTAAATGGAGAAAATTCTTATATGGAAGGAGTTAACATAACAGTAACTAAAGTAGTTACATAGAAAATAAAAATGATACAAGAGACTTTAAATCTTTACTAATATTAAGTACAAGACAAAGAGAATCCAAAAGCAGCTTTAAAAACTTTAACAATCCATACTGACCAGTGCATTTACAAATATATTGGAAATATTTCCCCAGTTGTGAAATTTTGGATTCCTTTGTTCACGTTTTCTATTTCAATGTCAGACAAAATGTGAAAAGATATGCTCATTTTCTAATGATGTTTTATATCTGAACTATTTTCCTTCTCCTCTGATGTGACCTGACCACTCATCGATATACCAAGGAGATAGCAAAGTGTGTTTGCAGTGGCGCATACATCAGAATCTACCCCACGCTTTCACTAATTTTACATCAGCTGATAACAAACTAGACCTTGATGACATATTTTTCTTCCCTCAGTTGAGTACATGCTTCATTTTTCCATTTCAGATCTTCATTTCATGCACTCACTACATGGATAGACCTATCTGAATGAAGACAAGTATAATTTATTTCCTTCTCTATAAATATGCCAAGTATATTAGACATAGAGAAAAGGACTACCAGCCTACAATCCACACCACCAGAGAAACTAGGAAACAAGGACCCCAAGAGAAAAACACATGGTCCCCCAAGAAGGGGAAAGGGACAAGAACCCCTGAGCAAATTGGGAGCACCGGATGGGGGGAGAGGAGAGAGGTAGCAAGAAAAGAAGGGGAGAAGGGGAGGAGAGCAAAGGGGATCAGGAAATCTGAGACAGGGGAGGAATAGAGGAGAGCAAGAAAGGAGATACCTTGATAGAGGGAACCAGTATAAGTTAACAGAGGGGTCTGGCACTAGGGAAATGTTCAGGGATCCACAGGGATGATCTGAACTAAGAATCGAGGCAGTAGTGAAGAGACTGCCTTTGATTTGATGCCCTTCCCCTATAATGAGATTGATGACTATCTTGGTTGCCATCCTAGAGCCTTCATCCAGTAGCTGATTGAAGCAGAAGCAGGCACCGGCAGTTAAACACTGAGCCATACTCCCGGAATCCAGTTGTAGACAAGGGAGGAGGGATGAGCAAAGGAGCTAAGACTGAGCTAGAGAAACCCATAGAAACAGATGACCTGACCTAGTGAGAGCATGGAGACCCTAGTCATAATGCTGGGGAACCAGCATTGGACTGAACCAAGCGCTCTGAATGTGGGTGCCAGCTTGGAGGCCTGGGCAGTCTATGGGTCCTCTAACAGTGGAGCCAGTGTTTATCCCTACAGCACAAATGGACTTTGTGAGCCCATTCCCTATAGAGGGATACTATTGTGGCCCAGATAGATGAAAGAGGGCCTAGGCGCTCCAGCAAATGATGTGACAGCAAATGAGGCCCATGGAAAGCCTCACTATCCTTGGGGAGTGTATGGGGAAGTTGGGGTTCGGTGGGAGGCATGGGAGGATGAGAGGGTGCTGGAATGAGGGAATTGATATGTAAAATAAGAAAAGAAGAAGAAAAGTAAAAATAATAAATAAATAAATAAATATACCAAGTTAATTGAAACATACTGAATACTGTCTAGACCCGAGCCTGAAGATTTGAGAGGGTCTAAGGAAGAGCCCTCAGTGCACGTGATAACATAGATTATGTCTGTTGAATACATACATAAATCAAGTAAAGGTATACAGGAAACATATGGATCAAAAATGAAAATGGTAAAAAAAAAATCTGAGAGTTAAAAATATAGGGGGCATTTATTTTCTGAGAAATGTTAAAGATAGAAAACAGTAGGAAACAATTAAAACTTTAATCCTGATATCCCTGCACCTAAATCAGAGGCAAATTCTATCCTTATAGAACCTGAGGAAGGAATCCAAAGTCACTGCTTTCAAGGCATTATCTCCTCTAACAGAAGCACATTTCAAATTCCACAATTCCATGAAGTGCTGTGCCAAACTGCTGTCAACAACCTTTTTACTGCAGAGCTAGCACTAAATGAGCTCAGAGTCTTAGGAATTAACAGAAGCAGAAGATTCATCCACAAATTGCAATTGTCAAATAAGGAACATAAACCAAAGAAACCAAGTCTATCTCATCACATTAGACAGGACAAAATGAGTCAACAAGAAACAAAATAAAGAAATGATCTGGAAAGGACAGACAGGGCACATGTTGAAGGGAGATACATGAAATGATGATGTTCAAAGCCACACAGATTCTAGGACACATGGATCTTAGAAAAAAAGAAGTCAATACAATGCACTTACGTTGCCAAATATTCTACATCTGAAGGGTTTGCTTTCCAATCTAATTTTGTTCTTTCTGGGAAGAAAAGATAAATAGGGAAAAATGCACCAATGACCACAGACCCATTATTGTGAAATCGATATCTTTTTTCTTCTGTTATGCAGGAAGTCAGTACTGTTGTACATATGAGAGTTGGCATCTGCAGAAACCAGGAGATAAAGATCCAAGATACAAGCATATCAAGAGATGTATCTGCAAGATGTTAAGTTTAGGGCTGTGGGACATGCAGTGTGTGGTCTGTATATACACGCTTCATGTGTTTGTGTGCATGTATGAAGATAAAGGTGTTGATGACTGAGTTTGTCACTCTAATCAGCCTGAGATATTTCCAATGATCATTTCCACTACCATTTGAGAGTTCTGAGGTTCTTTCTCCTTCAGGGCATGCATCTGAGGCACCACACTCAGTGAAAAACAAGTCACTGCATTAAGTGACGTATTTTCTTCTCTAGTCATAATCACAAATATTTCCTCCAAGAGTTCAAGCTTCCCAGGTTGGGTTCTCCTTCTATGCATTTGGCCACAAGGGTCATGTGAAACCCTTGAGGATGGTGTAAGCATGTAACGTCAGAGCAAACCACGCTTGGTGGAAAGTCCCATCCCTGCCATTGTTAAGTTAAATTAAAGAAGTACTATAGTCCCCAAATAATACTATTGATCATCTCACTAGATGCTGAAAAAGCCTTTGACAAAATCCAACATCCCTTCATGATAAAGATCTTGGAGAGAACAGAAATAACAGGAACATATCTAAACATGATAAACGCGATATACACCAAACCAAGAGCCAACATCAAACTAAATGGAGAGAAACTCGAAGCGTTTCCTCTAAAATCAGGAACAAGACAAGGATATCCACTCTCTCCATACCTCCTCAATATTGTACTTGAAGTTCTAGCTAGAGCAATAAGACAACAAAAGGGGATCAAAGGGATACAAATTGGAAAGGACAAAGTCAAACTTTCACTATTTGCTGATGACATGATAGTCTACATAAGTGACCCGAAAAACTCTACCAGGAAACTCCTACAGCTGATAAACACCTTCAGCAAGGTAGCAGGATACAAAAATGATTTAATTTTTGTAAGTGATATCTCTCCAGAAAATTGCCCATTTCTTCAAGATTTTTGAATTTTGTGGAGTACAGGTTTTCACTGTATGACCTGATGAGTCCCTGGATTTCCTCATTGTCCATTGTTATGTCTCCCTTTTCATTTCTGATTTTGTTAATTAGCATGCTCTCTCTCTGCCTTTTGGTTAGTTTAGATAAAGGTTTGTCTATCTTGTTGATCTTCTCAAAGAACCAACTCTTTGTTTCATTGAGTCTTTGTACTGTTTTCCTAGTTTCTACTTTATTGATTTCACCCCTCAGTTTGATTATTTCCTAATGTCTACTCCTCTGGGGAGAGTTTGCTTTCTTTTGTTCTAGACCTTCCAGGTGTACTATTAATTCTCTAGTGTGACTATTCTCCAGTTTCTTCATGTGGGCACTTAGTGCTATGAACTTTCCTATTAGCGCTGCTTTCAAAGTGTCCCATAGGTTTGGGTATGGTGTATCTTCATTCTCATTAAATTCTAGGAAGTCTTTAATTTCTTTTTTTTATTTCTTCCTTGACCCAGGAATGGTGCAATTTGGCATTATTCAATTTCCATGAGTTTGCAGGGTTTCTGCAATTTGTGTTGTTGTTGAATTCTAACTTTAAAGCATGGTCGTCTGATAAGATACAGGGGGGTTATTCCAATTTTTTTGTATGTGTAGGTTTGCTATGTTGCCGAGTATGTGGTAGATTTTAGACAAGGCTCCATGAGGAGCTGGGAAGAAGGTATATTCTTTTGTGTTCAGATGGAATGTTCTATAGATATCTGTTAAACCCAATTGGTTCATAACATCTGTTAGTTCTTTTGTTTCTTTGTTAAGTTTCTGTCTGGTGGCCCTGTCTAGTGGTGAAAGGGGGTGTTAAAGTATCCTACTATAAGTGTGTGAGGTTTTATGTGTAGTTTGAGCTTTAGTAATGTTTCTTTTAGGAATATGGGTGCCTTTGTGTTTGGAGAGTAGATGTTTAGGATTTAGACTTCATCTTGATGTACTTTTCCTGTGCTAAGTATGAAATGCCCTTCTTCATCTCTTTTGATTGATTTTAGTTTGAAGTCTAATTTGTTAGATATTAGGATTGCTACACCAGCTTGTTTCTTGGGTCCAAAATCTTTTCCCAACCCTTTACTCTGAGGTAACGCCTGTCTTTGAAGTTGAGATGTGTTTCTTGTAAACAGCAGAAAGATAGATTGTATCTTCGTATCCATTCTGTTAACCTGTATCTTTTTATAGGCAGGTTAAGACCATTGACATTGAGGGATATTAATGTGCATTTATTGTTCATTCTTATTTGTTTTGGATTTGGCGGTGGTAGTGTTATTGTGTGTGTGTTTCCCCACTTGTTTTTTGGTTTGGTTTGGTTTGGTTTTTGGTGTTTCATAAAGTGGGATTATCTATTGCATATAGTTTTTTGAGCGTAGTTATTTTCATTGCATTGGAGTTTTCCTTCCAGTAATTTCTGTAGAGCTGGATTTGTGGATATGTATTGCTTAAATCTGGTTTTGTCATGGAATATCTTGTTTTCTCCATCTATAGTGATTGAAGGCTTTGCTGGGTACAGTAGTCATGGTTGTCATCCATGTTCCCTTAGTGTTTGTAGAACTATCCAGGATCTTCTGGCTTTCAAAATTTCCATTGAGAACTCTGGTGTAATTCGGATAGGTCTGCCTTTATATGTTGTTTGGCCTTTTTCTTTTACTGCTGTTAATATTTTTTCTTTATTCTGTAAGTTTGGCGTTTTGATTAATATGTGGTGAGAGGACTTCTTTTTTGATCCAATTTATTTAGTATTCTGTGAGCTTCTTATGCATACCTTTCTTTAGTTTGGGGAAGTTTTCTTCTATGATTTTGTTGAATATGGCTTCTGTACCTTTGAGCTGAATTTCTTCAGCTTCTTCTATACCTATTATTCTTAGGCTTGGTCTTTTCACAGAGTCCCGTATTTCCTGGATATTTAGTGTTAGGGACTTGTTGGACTTGAGATTTTCTTTGGCCGATGACTGTATATCCTCTAATGAGTCTTCAATACCTTCAATACCTATTCCATCTCTTGGATTCTATTGGTTCTGCTTACATCAGAGGTTCCTGATCATTTACACAGCTTCTCTATTTCCAGAACCCCCTCATCCTGTGTTTTCCTTATTGTTTCTAATTCTTTCAAACCCTGGGCTGTTTGTATTACTTCCTTAACTTGTTTGGTTGTTTTTTGTTTGTTTGTTTGTTGTTGTTGTTGTTGTTGTTGTTGGCTTTCTTTAGATTCTTTAAGGGATTTGTTTATTTCTTTAATTTTTTGGTTTGACTTTTTCCTCCATTTCATGTAATTTTTTGCTTGTTTTTTCTTCTATTTCTTTAAGGGATTTTCTTGTTTACTCTTTAATGATCTCTATCATTTTCACAAGATAATTTTTAAGGTCCATCTCTTCTTCACCCTCTGCATTGGGCTTTTCAGATCTTGCTGGTGTGGAGTCCCTAGATTCTGGTGGTGTCATATTGGTCTTTCTGTTGTTGAGTGTGTTCTTATTCTGTTGTCTTCCCATTCCTTCTTCCAGTGGGTACAGGTGGGGTCTCTCCCTCTCTCTGACAGCAGGCAGAGGGCAGAGGCTGGAGGAAGGACAAGGGTGAGGTGTGTCTGGACTCAGGGTGGGCCCTCTGGTCTGAGCAGGTCCACTCTTCTCTGGGGAAGGCTCAGGAAGAAAGGATCAGGAGGTGATGGGGTTGGGGGCAGAGCAGACTCACCTCAGGCAGAGGGTGGGGTGGGGTGTGGGGAGGACAAGGGTGAGGTACGTCCGGACTCTGGTGGAAGAAAATTTAAGTACAACAAATCCTTAACACAAAACATGCAGGAAATCTGGGACACCATGAAAAGACCAAACCTAAAAATAATAGGCATAGAAGAAGGAGAAGTCCAATTCAAAGGCACAGAAAATATATTCGACAAAATTATAGAAAAAAAACTTCCCCAACCTAAAGAAGGACATGCCTATGAAAATACAAGAGGTTTACAGAACACCAAATAGATTGGAATAAAAAAAAATACCCTTGCCACATAAGAATTAAAACACCAAACATACAGAATAAAGAAAGAATATTAAGTCCTCTCTTGGGCATATACCCAAATAGTGCATGTTCATACAACAAGGACATATGTTCAACCATGTTCACAGCAGCATTGTTTGTAATAGCCAGAACCTGGAAGCAACCTAGATGTCCCTCAACTGAAGAATGGATTGAGAAAATGTGGTACATTTATACAATGGAGTACTACTCAGCAGAAAAAACAATGGAATCTTTAAATTCGCAGGCAACTGGATGGAACTAGAAGAAACCATCCTGAGTGAGGTAACCCAGTCACAAAAAGACAAACATGGTATGTACTCACTCATATATGAATTTTAGACATAGAGCAAAGGTTTACCAGCATATAATCCTCTTCACCAAAGAAACTAGGAAACATAAAGGACTCTAAGGGATAAATGGTCCCCAGGAATGGGAAGTGGCATGAACTCCTGAGCTAATTGGGAGCATGAGGGTAGGGGAGAGGGACCTGCTACAATAAGAGCAAGAGAAGAGGAGTAGAGGAGAGGAAATGGAGGAGCAGAAATAATGAGTTGGGGGAAGAATAGAGGAGAGAGAGCAGGATGAGAGATACCATATCAGAGGGAGCCACTATAGGTCCAAGAAGAGATCTGGAACTAAGAAGATCTCCAGAGACCTACAAGGATGACACGATCTGACAATCCAGGCAATGGTGGAGAGGATAACCTAAAAGCCCTTCCCCTAAAATGAGATTGATGACTACTCTTTATGCCATCCTGGAGCCCTCATCCAGTGGCTGATGGAAGCAGAGACAGATATACACTGAGCTGAAATCTGGAATTTAGTTGAAGAGAGGGAGGAATGAAGAGTGAAGGGGTCTGTACCAGGTTGGAGAAACCCACAGGAACAGTTGGCCTGAACAAGGGAGAGCACATCGACCCCAGATGCTGTCTGGGAGGCCAGTGCAAGACTGATCCAGACCCCTGAACATGGATGTCAATAAGGAGGCCTCTGCACTCCAGGGAGCATCTGGTAGTGGATTAGCATTTTTCCCTGGTGTAAGAAGGGACTTTGAGAGCCCATCCCACGTGAAGGGATACACTCTGGCCCTGGACACATGGGAAAGGGCCCAGGACCAGCACAGGAAGATTTGGTGGACTTTGCAGAGCCCCCATTGAGGGCCCTACCCTGCCTGGGGAGTGGTGGGTGGATGGGGTGGGGGTAGGTTGGGGGTGGGGAGGAGGGATGGGGGTGAGGGGAGGGAGAGGAAGAAGGGACTTACATGTGAAACAAGCTTGTTCCCTAACTTGAACTAATAAAATTTTTTTTTAATTTCTCACATTCACTTCATTTGTAAGTTTTCTCTCCCCTATGAATTCTCTGATAAACTCTGAATTCTGAACCATATGTCAATGATTTCTCACATTCACTATATTTGTAAGGTTGATGTTCTGTATGAATTCTCTGATGTTTTGTAAGAACTGAGCAACATGCAAAGGATTTCTCACATTCACCACATCTGTAAGGTTTCTCTCTTGTATGAATTCTCTGTTTTCTAAGATTTGAACATTGTTGTAAAGGATTTCCCACATTCATTACATTTGTAAGGTTTCTCACCTGTATGAATCCTCTGATGTCTTCTGAGACTTAAACACTCTGTAAATGATTTCTCACATTCACTACATTTGTAAGGTTTCCCTCCTGTATGAATTTTTTGGTGATTTCTAAGACCTGAAGATTGTGTAAAGGACTTCCCAAAATCACTACATTTGTAAGGTTTCTCATCTGTATGAGTTCTCTGGTGTTTTCTAAGATTTGAGCCACAGGCAAAGGATTTCTCACATTCTCCAAATTTGTAAGGTTTCTCTCCTGTATGAATTCTCTGATCATCCTAAGATGATCTTTATGAATAAAGCATTTTCCACATTCACTACATTTATACGTTCTCCCTGCACAATGGATTCTATAAGGGTTTTTAATCTGATACAACTGATGAAAGCACTTGCCACATTCTTTACATTTGTAGGATTTCTCAACAAAACAAGTTATCTGATGTCTACTGAAGCTGGAGTAGGCCCAGAGCATTTCCCACATGTCCTGCATTGGTGTGGTTTCTCTGCACTAGAGATTTGTTTCAGCATTAGTATGTGTTCAGAGACAAATGATTTATCATATTCTGTATCTTTGTGTACTATCTTTCTAGTGTAAATTCTTTTACACATGATAGAACACAAATTTAATCATTTCCCACAGACTTTATATTTGCAAGGCTCTTCCCCAGTGTTTCCACTTCGATGACTGTATAAGTGTTTTGATTTCATAGAGGCATCCCTATGGTCACCACATCCATACTCACTGCAGTTTCTGTAGTATCACTTGTGTTATAAGGCAAACATTGAGAGAATGCATGGACCATTTTGTTAAACCCACTGCACTGAGAATATTTCTCTTGGATGCTCATAGGCTGATAGTGCACTTTGAGTTTTGATCCAGGACCTTTCCATATCAACCACACATATGATGTTTCTCTGAAAAATGAGCACAAATAGGGCTAATGGCAACTGATGCATGAGTAACAGATTCAATGACTGATGTCTCCTTAAGCTCTCTAAGACAAATTACCTAGCAATTCTTAGAAGCAAGATCTCAGAAAAGGACTTTTGTGTTTTCCTATTATTACATGGATGCACAGAAAAACCACTCTAATCTCCATCAAACTATGAGGAATGATATTAGCCTTCTCGTTCTTATATAAACTGCATTCCCTGTAGAAGCTATAGCAAAAAGGTGATTGAGCACTAATGCATTTTGAGAAAGGAGCTCTCTGAATAATGAAAGAATAAATCTCAATTTTCTTACTGTTTATAGACTTGGTTGCCTAGAAAAGCAGTATGAAACACAGGCTTGCCTGAAACTCAATTAGATCCTCTTGGTTCAGGCTCTCTAATGCTATGATTAAATTAATAATGTGCTTCCAGGTCCAAATAGTGAAATGACAACTATAAATAAATAAATAAATACAACTAAGTGTTCATCATGAACATATTTATCTACAAAATAAGTTTAAACCTATATTAAGATCAATATAATTCTAATCACTAAATATATTCTATGGCATTTTCTTGCTCTGAATATTCAACTTTTTTTGAACTTTGAAGTTGTCATTAAAAAGTAGATAAGAGGGAGCCGGGCATTGGTGATACACACCTTTAATCCCAGCACTCAGAAAGCAGAGGCAGGCAGATCTCTGTGAATTCAAAACCATCCTGGTCTCCAGAGCGAGTGCCAGGATAGGTTCCAAAGCTACAGAGAAACCCTATCTCAAAAATCCAAAACAAAAAGGTAGGTAAGAGGGATTCAGAAATCACAACGTATATAATATTGGTTGATCTTTCATAGAACACAGGAAATTCTAAAGCAAACACCATGAAAAAATTACGCTTATTACCAGAATTTCCATCATGTCTGATAGTCTCTAGTCTATTCAGAGAGTTGACATACATACAAAGTATACAAATAAAAGGAAGAGTCAAGAATTCTACAGGAAGAACATTCTTACCTACAAAGACTAGATTGCTGTAATTCTCCAACATCACATCAATGTACAAATCCCTCCAAGCAGAATCCAGACTCCTCCTGGGAGAAGTTCAGAGCCACATCCCTGAATGTCAGCAGATCCTGTAATGGAAAAATTACTCATTTCCCAAGTGTTACTGGAGAAAATGCTTTCCTAGAAAATAGAAACCTAAAGAATTAGAAACTGTTTTGGGATACAAATGATAAATTACCATGACAATTATTCCAAGACAAATGTTTTCTAGAGGCGGTGTCAAGATGGTTCAGCAGATAAGATCACTGGCTGCTAATCTAGAAGATACACATTTGGAAGCCAGCACCCACATGGCATCACACAACTGGTTCTAATTCTAGTTCCCTGGGGTGCAACGCTCTTCTGAACTCTATAAGCAGGAGGCACATATAGAACTAACCCATGCATTCAGTCAAATAGACAAATACCCATAAAAGAAAAATGAAAATTGATATTTAAGATACTTCACAGATACTCTTTATTGTATTTTCTATCTCTGTAAAAAGATGACATAGGGGGCTGGAGAGATGGCTCAGAGGTTAAGAGTGCCGACTGCTCTTCCAGAGGTCTTGAGTTCAATTCCCAGCAACCACATGGTGGCTCACAACCATCCATTATGAGATCTGGTGCCCTCTTCTGGTGTGCAGATATACATGGAAGCAGAATGTTGTATACATAATATATAAATAAATAAATAAATAAATAAATAAATAAATAGAAGATGACATAATAATTTTACAAACATTAATCTTTAAAGGAAAATAAGATATGCAGTTGAGGGTTAGATCCAAGGATGTATCATTAAGAAGATAACATTGATATTATTATCAATAGGATCACAGGGTTTCCTATCAGATGGACAAGTTATATTGAGCAAAACTGTTCTTGCAGATACAACAACTGTCACCCTTACTCAAATATGGACATTAGGTCAATCCTGTCAACAGCTAGACATCCCCTAACTTTATTCTAACATGCTCATTGGGGATGTTGAGGTGCAGGATCAATGTTCCATACATTATAGAACAATGAGGAAGAATGTAGAAGTCAGAATTCATGGAAGAATTAACAGTCAAAACGTTTTGATTTTTTTTAACTGTAAGGCATATAACAATACAACATATATTGTATTGTTATATACAACAAACTAAACAATATACTAAACAACATATAGAATTAAATATTCTGTAAGATTATGTGATGAAAATCATGAAATAGAAAAATCAATACTAGATAACATTAGTATTATCTAAATTTCTCTAAAAGTCAACAAACTAGTACAAATAAAAATACCACAAAATCCATATGTGGTCTCATTACAAAATAGGAAAAAAATTGTATAGATAAATGGCCTATATGACAATGAGTTAAGATGAAGTAGAAAGATCCTCTGTGATTGAAACAAATGTATTAAGGTTCCTGAAAATAATACTAATTCTTCATTAATTTAGAATATATTATTTTTCATGAGATTGGCTCAACTGAAAATTTAAATCTTGTAATTTCAACTATACTCTTTTTGTCAATATCTGAGCTCAACCATCTAAGAGAATTTTAGACTGCAATAACAAGTATTATTTATGATTTTTTTCATCTTTTCAAAAATTAGGTGACACAAGGTTGATTACTGTTCCTTCACAAATCTTCACCATAAAAGTAAACCTGGGGGCTAGAGAGATGGCTCAATGTTAAAAGGCACATGCATTTCTTTTTTATATATGAATTTTATTTAAATTAGAAACAATCTTATTTACATACCAATTCTAGTTCCCTCTCACTTCCATCCTCCAATGCCCCCAACCAACCTCCCCATCCCATCCCCCATCCACTCCCCAGGGAAAGTAAGGCCTTTCATGAGGGATCATCAAAATCTGTCATGTCATTTGGGGCAGAGTCTAAGCCATGCCCTGTGTATCTAGGCTAAGAGAGTATCCCTCTTGGGAAATGGGCTCCCGAAGTCCATTCCCACACTAGGGATACATCCTTGTTCCACTGCCAGAGGCCCCATAGACTACTGCTCCTAGCTGACACCCACATTCAGGGGGCCTGGTTTGGTCCTATGTTGGTTCCCCAGTTGTCAGACTGGAGTCGTTGATTCCCACTTGCTCAGCTCAGCTGTTTCAGTGGGTTTTTCCAGAGTGGTCTTGATGCCTTTGTTCGACAGAACTCCCTCTCTACAACTGGATTCCAGGAGTTTGGCTCAGTGCTTAGCTGTGGATCTCTGCTTCTGCTTCCATCAGCTACTAGATGAAGGCTCTAAGATGGCATTTAAGGTAGTCATCAATCTCCTTATAGTCCTTTCCTCGACCGACCCAGGAACTAGGTGAGTCTCTGCCCTTACCCAACTCCCACCCAAAACATCACTCACCCAGACCTCCCCCCCCACCTGCGCCTGCGGGCTTGGGTTAGACACACCCAGGCAGGGAGGAGCTCCCTGCTCTCTGAATCTGCTAGCACCCCACACTTCAATGCTTTCCGCTAACCAAACCAGGAACTAGGTGAGTGAGTCTCTGCCCTTATCCAACTCCTGCCCAAAACACCACTCACCACGACCACCCCCCCCCCACCGCCTGCACCTGCCGGCTTGTTGTAGACATGCCCAGGCAGGGAGGAGCTCTCTGCTCCCTGAATCTGGTAGCACCCCTCTCTTCCATCCCTTTCCACTGACCCACCCAGGAAAGAGGTGAGTGAGTCTCTGCCCTTACCCAATCCCCACCCAAACCATCACTCACCCCGACCACCCAGGGCCTGTGCCCGCCTGCTTGGGATAGACACTCACAGACAAGGAGGAGCTCCCTGAATCTGGAAACACCACACTCTTCCATCTCTTTCCGCCAACCGATCCACAACGAGTGAGGAGACTACCAGGAGAGCCAAGACCATCCAGAGTTGTGGACATTGAATTCCTGGCCCCGACACACCACTGGGTCACAAGAAGAGATAGAGAGACCCCACCTGCACCCACTAAAAGAAGATATGGGAAGAAGACAGAATAAGATTTCACTCAACAACAGAAAGACCAATATGACACCACCAGAATCTAGGGACTCCACTCCAGCAAGATCTGAAAAGCCCAACACAGAGCATGAAGATGAGATGGACCTCAAAAATTATCTCAGCAAGATGATAGAGACCTTTAAAGAGGAAACAAGAAAATCCCTTAAAGAAATAGAAGAAAAAGCTTCCCTCCCTTTCTGCCGACCCATCAGCAACTAGATCTCCCCAGGCTTGCCCCTGCTTGAAATAGACACGCCCAGGCAGGGAGGAGCTCCCTGAATCCAGTTTCAGGCCAGTCTTCCTTCCCTTTCCGCCGACCCATCAGCAACTAGGTGAGTGACCCCCTACTTTTACCCAAATCCTGTCCAAAGTGCCAATCACCCAGATCTCCCCAGGCTTGTCCCTGCTTGAAGTACACACGCCCAGGCAGGAAAGAGCTCCCTGAATCCAGTTACAAGCCAGTCTTCCTTCCCTTTCCGTCAACCCATCAGCAACTAGGTGAGTGACCCCCTGCTTTTACCCAACTCCTGTCCAAAGCGCCACTCACCCAGATCTCCCCAAGCTTGTGAATGCTTGGAGTAGACACTCCCAGGCAGGGAGAAGCTCCCTGAATCTGGGTACAGGCCACTCTTCCTTCCCTTCCCGCCAACCGATCTGCAAGGAGGTGAGTGATGCACTGCTCTTACCCAACTCCCTTCCAAAGCCCCATCCACCCTGATCTCCCCGGGCCTGCTCCTGCTTGGAGTAGACCTGCCCAGTCAGTGAGGAACCCCCAGAGCCTGGAAACACCCCACTCTTACTTCCTGTCCCGACCACACACACCCGATCCCTATGGAGGCCTAACTCCTTCAGAGTGAGGAGACTACCAGGAGAGGCAAGACCATCCAGAGCTTCAGACATTGAATTCCTGGCCCACACACACTACTGGGTAACAAGAGGAGATAGAGAGACCCCACCTGCACTCACTGGAAAAAGATATGGGAAGAAGACAGAATAAGAACTCACTCAACAACAGAAAGACCAATATGACACCACCAGAATCTAGGAACTCCACTCCAGCAAGATCTGAAAAGCCCAACACAGTGCATGAAGAAGACATGGACCTCAAAAATTATCTCAGCAAGATGATAGAGACCTTCAAAGAGGAAACAAGAAAATCCCTTAAAGAAATAGAAGAAAAAACAAGTAAAAAATTACACGAAATGGAGGAAAATACAAACCAAAAAATACAAGAAATAAACAAATCTCTTAAAGAATCTAAAGAAACCCAAGATAAAACAACCAAACAAGTGAAGGAAGCTCTTGAAACAGTTCAAAGCATGAAAGCTGAATTAGACACAATAAAGAAAACACAGAATGAGACGATGATGGAAATGGAAAGGCTGGATAAACGATCAGGAATTAAAGATGTGAGTTTAACTAATAGAATCCAAGAGACAGAAGAGAGAATCTCAGCGATTGAAGACTCGCTAGAGGATATACATTCATCAACCAAAGAAAACCTCAAGTCCAACAAATCCCTAACACAAAATATCCAGGAAATATGGGACATCGTGAAAAGACCAAACCTAAGAATAACAGGTATAGAAGAAGATGAAGAAACACTGCTAAAAGGTACAGAAAACAAATTCAACAAAATCATAGAAGAAAACTTCCCCAACCTACAGAAGGATATGCCTATGAAAGGACAAGAAGCTTACAGGACACCAAACAGATTGGACCACAAAAAGAAGTTCCCCTGACACATAATAATCAAAACTCCAAATCTACAGAATAAAGAGAAAATATTAAGAGCAGCAAAGGAAAAAGGCCAAGTAACATATAAAGGCAAACCAATTAGAATTACACCTGACTTCTCAGTGGAAACTCTGAAAGTCAAAAGGTCTTGGATAGATACCCTACAAGCACTAAGGCAGCATGGATGCCAACCCAGTCTACTGTACCCAGCAAAACTTTCAATCACTATAGATGGAGAAAACAAGATATTCCATGACAAAAACAGATTTAAACAATACATATCCACAAATCCAGAAGGTTCTGGAAGGAAAACACCCACCCAAGGAACATAACAACATGCACAAAAACACAGGCAATAGATAATCTAATTTTACCAAACACAAAAAGAAGCAGGAGGGCAAAATCCACACACAATGACACCACCAACAATAAATGCAAAACAAAGAAGTACCAACAAACAATGGACATTAATATCCCTAAATGTCAATGGTCTTAACTTACCCATAAAAAGATATAGGCTAACAGAATGGATACGAAGACAGAATCCATCCTTCTGCTGTTTATAAGAAACACACCTCAATTTCAAAGACAGGCGATACCTCAGAGTAAAAGGATGGGAAAAGATTTTCCAATCAAATGGGCTCAAGAAACAAACTGGTGTAACAATCCTAACATCTAACAAATTGGACTTTAAACCAAAATCAATCAAAAGAGATGAAGAAGGGCATTTCATACTCATCACAGGAAAAGTCCATCAAGATGAAATCTCAATCCTGAACATCTATGCCCCAAATACAAAGGCACCCACATTTGTGAAAGAAACATTACTAAAGCACAAACCACACATAAAACCACACACACTTATAGTAGGAGACTTCAACACCCCCCTTACACCACTAGACAGGACCACCAGACAGAAACTTAACAAAGAAACAAAGGATCTGACAGAAGTTATGACCCAACTGGGTTTAACATATCTATAGAACATTCCATCCAAACTCAAAAGAATATACCTTCTTCTCAGCACCTTCTCTAAAATTGACCACATAGTAGGCAACAAAGCAAACCTCCATAGTTACAAAAGAATTGAAATAACCCCCTGTATCTTATCAGACCAACATGCATTAAAGCTAGAATTCAGAAATAATACAAATTGCAGAAAACCTACAAACTCTTGGAAAATGAATAACACCCAATTGCACCATTCCTGGGTTGAGGAAGAAATAAAAAAAGAAGTTAAAGACTTCCTAGAATCTAATGAGAATGCAGACACAACATACCCGAACTTATGGGACACTCTGAAAGCAGTGCTAAGAGGGAAGTTCATAGCACTAAGTGCTCACATGAAGAAACTGGAGAAAAGTCACATTAGAGAATTGACAGAACAACTGAAAGCACTGGAGCAAAAAGAAGCAAACTCACCAAGGAGGAGTAGACGCCAGGAAATAATCAACCTGAAAGCCGATATCAACAAAGTAGAAACTAAGAAAACAGTACAAAGAATCAATGAAACAAAGAGTTGGTTCTTTGAGAAGATCAACAAGATAGACAAACCTCTAGCCAAACTAACCAAAAGGCAGAGAGAGAGCATGCTAATTAACAAAATCAGAAACAAAAAGGGGGATATAACAATGGACACTGGGGAAATCCAGAGAGTCTTCAAGTCATAGTTTGAAAACCTGTACTCCACAAAATTCGAAAATCTAAATGAAATGGACAGTTTTCTGGATAAATATCACTTACCAAAATTAAACCAAGATCAAATAAACAGTTTAAATCGACCTATAACCCCTAATGAAATAGAAGCAGTCATCAAAAGCCTCCCAACCAAAACAAGCCCAGGGCCAGATGGCTTCACTGCAGAATTCTACCAGAAATTCAAACAAGAGCTGATACCAGTACTCCTCAAACTGTTCCGCACAATAGAAGCAAATGGGATATTGCCAAACTCTTTCTACGAGGCTACAATCACTTTGATACCCAAGCCACACAAATATAAGACTAAGAAAGAGAACTACAAACCAATATACCTCATGAACATCAATGCTAAAATACTCAATAAAATATTGGCAAATCGAATCCAAGAACATATCAGAAAAATCATCCACCACGATCAAGTAGGCTTCATCCCAGGCATGCAAGGATGGTTCAACATATGAAAATCCAACAATGTAATCCACCATATAAACAAACTGAAAAAGAAAAACCACATGATCATCTCACTAGATGCTGAAAAAGCCTTTGACAAAATCCAACATCCCTTCATGATAAAGATCTTGGAGAGAACAGGAATAACAGGAACATATCTAAACATAATGAACGCAATATACACCAAACCAAGAGCCAACATCAAACTAAATGGAGAGAAACTCGAAACGTTTCCTCTAAAATCAGGAACAAGACAAGGCTGTCCACTCTCTCCGTATCTCTTCAATATTATACTTGAAGTTCTAGCTAGAGCAATAAAACAAGAACAGGGGATCAAATGGATACAAATTGGAAAGGATGAAGTCAAACTTTCACTATTTGCAGATGACATGATCTACCTTAGGGACCCGAAAAACTCTACCAGGAAACTCCTACTGCTGATAAACACTTTCAGCAAGGTAGCAGGATACAAAATTAACTCAAAAAAAATCAGTAGCCCTACTGTATACAGATGATAAACTCAATGAGAAAGAAATCATGGAAACATAACCTTTCACAATATCCACAAGCAACATAAAATATCTGGGGATAACACTAACCAAAAAAGTGAAAGACCTGTACAATAAGAACATTGAGACTTTAAAGAAAGAAATTAAAGAAGATACCAGAAATGGAAAGATCTCCCATGCTCTTGGATAGGTAGAATTAACATAGTAAAAATGGCAATCTTGCCGAAAGCAATCTACAGATTCAACACAATCCCCGTCAAAATCCCAACACAGTTTTTCACAGACATTGAAAGAACAATACTCAACTTTATATGGAAAAATAAAAAACCCAGGATAGCCAAAACAACTCTTTACAATAAAAGATCTTCTGGAGGCATCACCATTCCTGACTTCAAGCTCTACTATAGAGCCATAGTTCTGAAAACAGCTTGGTATTGGCACAAGAATAGACAGATAGACCAATGGAATCGAATTGAAGACCCAGATATTAACTCACGCACCTATGAACACCTTATTTTTGACAAAGGTGCTAAATCTATACAATGGAAAAAAGATAGCATCTTCAACAAATGGTGCTGGCACAATTGGATTCGGACATGCCGAAGATTGCAGATTGATCCATACCTGTCTCCATGCACGAAACTTAAGTGCAAATGGATCAAAGATCTCTCCATAAATCAGCCACACTGAATCTTCTAGAAGAGAAAGTGGGAATTACCCTTGAACAAATTGGCACAGGAGACTGATTCCTGACTATCACGCCAGGAGCACAGACACTGAGGTCTGCAATCAATAAATGGTACCTCCTGAAACTGAGAGTCTTCTGTAAGGCAAAGGACACAGTCAGTAAAACAAAACGACCACCCACAGAATGGGAAAAGATCTTCACCGATCCCACATCTGACAGAGGGTTGATTTCCAAAATATACAAGGAGCTCAAGAAGCTAGCCACCAAAACACCAAACAATGAAATTAAAAAGTGGGGTGCAGAACTAAACAGAGATTTTTCAACAGAGGAATCTGAAATGGCTGAAAGACACTTAAGAAAGTGCTCAAAATCCTTGGCCATCAGAGAAATGCAACTCAAAACAACTCTGAGATACCACCTCACACCTGTCAGAATGGCTAAAATCAAAAATACCAATGACAATCTATGCTGGAGAGGATGCGGAGAAGAAGGAACACTCCTCCATTGCTGGTGGGAGTGTTAACTTGTAAGACCATTCTGGAAATCAGTATGGCGGTTCCTCAGAAAAATGAGAATCAATCTACCTCAAGATCCAGCCATTCCTCTCTTGGGTATATACCCAAATAGTGCATGTTCATGCAGCAAGGACATATGTTCAACCATGTTCACAGCAGCATTGTTTGTAATAGCCAGAACCTGGAAGCAACCTAGATGCCTCTCAACTGAAGAATGGATAGAGAAAATGTGGTACATTTGTACAATGGAGTACTACTCAGCAGAAAAAAAGCAATGGAATCTTGAAATTCGCAGGCAAATGGATGGAACTAGAAGAAACCATCCTGAGTGAGGTAACCCAGTCACAAAAAGACAAACATGGTATGTACTCACTCATATATGATTTTTAGACATAGAGCAAAGGTTTACCAGCATATAATCCTCTTCACAAAAGAAACTAGGAATCATGAAGGACTCAAGGGATAAATGGACCCCAGGAATGGAAGTAGCATGAACTGCCAAGCTAATTGAGGGCATGAGGGTAGGGGAGAGGGTGCTGCCACAATAAGAGCACAAGAAGCGGAGAGGAGAGGAAATGGAGGGGCAGAGATATTGAGTAGGGGGAAGAATAGAGGAGAGAGAGCAGGATGAGAGATACCATATCAGAGGGAGCCACTATAGGTCCAAGAAGAGATCTGGAACTAGAAAGATCTCCAGAGACCGACAAGGATGACACGATCTGACAGTCCGGGCAGTGGAGGAGAGGATGGCCTAGAAGCCCTTCCCCTAGAATGAGATTGATTGCTTCTCTCTATGCTATCCTAGAGTCCTCATCCAGTGGCTGATGGAAGCAGAGACAGACATCTACAGAAATACACTGAGCTGAAATCTGGAACCTAGTTGAAGAGAGGGAGGAATGAAGAACGAAGGGGTCTGTACCAGGTTGGAGAACCCCACAGGAACAGTTGGTCTGAACAAGGGAGAGCACATCGACCCCCGATGCTGTCGGGGAGGCCAGTACAAGACTGATCCAGACTCCTGAACATGGATGCCAATTGGGAGGCCTCTGCACTTCAGGGAGCCTCTGGTGGTGGATTAGTGTTTTTCCCTGGTGCAGGAGGGGACTTTGGGAGCCCATCCCACGTGAAGGGATATACTCTGTCCCTGGACACATGGGAAAGGGCCCAGGACCAGCACAGGTATATTTGGTGGACCTTGCAGAGCCCCCGTTGAGGGCCCTGCCCTGCCTGGAGAGTGGTGGGTGGATTGGGTGGGGGGTGGGCTGGGGGTGAGGGAGGAGGGATGGGGGTGAGGGGAGGGAGAGGGAAAAGGGACTTACATGTGAAACAAGCTTGTTCCCTAACTAGAACTAATAAATAAATTTTTTAAAAAATGTAAATGGGGACATAGCGACAGACACTGGGGAAATCCAGAGAATCATTTGGTCATACTTCAAGATCCTGGACTCCACAAAATTGCAAAATCTGAAAAAAAATGGATAATTTTCTGGATAGGTACCACATACCAAAATTAAATCAAAGCCAGATAAACAATTTAAATAGACCTATAACCCCTAAGGAAATTGAAACAGTCATTAAATGTATCTCAAAAAAAAAAAAGTATCTCAAAAAAAAAGCCCAGGGATAGTTTATTTCAGCACAGAATTCTAACAAAATTTCAAAGAAGAGCTAATACCAATACTCCTCAAATTGTTCCACACAATAGAAACAGAAGACACATTGCCAAATTATTCTTATGAGACTATAGTTACCATGATACCCAAATGGCACAAAGACTCAACAAAGAAAGAGAATTATAGACCAACCTTTCTCATGAGCATTAATGTAAAAATACTCAATGAAATACTGGTGAACTGAATGCAAGAACACATAAAAAAAATCATCCACCATGATCAAGTAGGCCTTATCCCAGAGATGCAGAGAGGGTTCAACATATGAAAATTTATCAATGTATTCCACCACATCAACAAACTGGGAAAAAAACACGATCCACTGGCGGCCACCCGAGCCTGAGGTGAGTCTGGGGACTTCTCTGCCCCCAACCTCCCCTATCAACCCCTGCTAGATTCTGCCTGAGTCTCCCACCCCCACCCCCCCGACAAGAGTGGACCTGCCCATACTGGAAGGCCCACCCTGAGTCTGGACACTCCTTACCCTAGTCTGCCCTCTGCCCTCTGTCCTCCAGCTGCCGCCTGAACCTAAAGTGAGTCTGGGGGCTTCTCTGCCCCCAACCTCCCGAATCAATGCAATCCTTTCTGCTAAGAAACAAGGAGGACCCCAAGAGAAGATTGCATAGTCCCTCAAAGAAGGGGATGGGGACAAGAACCCCTGACCAAATTGGAGCCTGGGGGCAGGGAAAGGAAAGAGAGTCTTCATCCAGTTGCTGTTTGAAGCAGAAACAGACACCCACAGCTAATCACTGAACCATACTACTGGAATTCAGTTGTGGAGAGGGAGGAGGGATGAGCAAAGGAGCCAAGATGGGGATGGAGAGACCTGCAGAAACAGTGGACCTGACCTACTGACAGAATGGAGACCCTAGTCATAAAGTTGGGGAAACAGCATTGGACCAAACCAAGCCCTCTGAATGTGGGTACCAGATAGGAGTCCAAGACAGTCCTCTAACAGTGGAGCCAGTCTTTATCCCTAGAGCACAAATGGACTTTGGGAGCCCATTCCCTATGGAGGGATACTATTGCAGCCCAGATACAGGAAGGAGGGCCTAAGCGCTTCCCCAAACAATATGACAGACTTTGAAGGTCCTTGGTGGAGGGCCTCACTATCCCTGGGGAGGAGTTGGGGGGTGGGTTGAGGTGGGTTGGGTAGGGAACGTGGGAGGATGGGAGGGTGAGGGAGGGAATGGGGGGATGGATATGTAAATATGAGTAATTAAAAATAAATAAAAAAGAAAAAATGATCATCTCATTGTATGCTGGAAAAGACTTCAACAAAATCCAACACCCCTTCATGATAAAGGTCTTGGAGAGATCAGGGATAAAAAGGACCTACCTAGACATAAATCCACACACCTATGAACACCTACCTGACTTTCGACAAAGTTAGCCAAAACCATTTTCAACAAATGGTGCTGGCATAACTGGATGCCTTCCACATAATATGTAGGAGAATGCAAATAGATCCATGTCTATCACCATGTAAAAAACTGAAATCCAAGTAGATCAAAGACCTCAAAATAAATCCAGTTATACTGAACCTGATAGGAGAGAAGGTGGGAAGTAGTTTTGAATTCATTATCACACACAGTATATCACTTCCTAAATACAGCACTAGTAGCACAGACACTAAGATCGACAATAAATGGGACCTCCTGAAACTGAAAAGCCTCTGTAAGGCAAAGGACATGGTAAATAAGACAAAACACCAGCCTACAGAATGGGGAAATAATCTTCACCAATCCCACATATGACAGAGGGCTGATCTCCAAAATATATAAACAAGAAACTAATAATCCAATTTAAAAATCGGGTACAGATCTAAACAGAGAATTCTCAAAAGAAGACTCTCAAATGACTGAAAGACATTTAAGGAATTGCTCAACATCCTTAGTCATCAGGGAAATGCAAGTCAAAACAACTCTGAGATACCATCTTGGACCTGTCAGAATGGCTGAAATCAAAAATACCAATGACAGTTTATGCTGTAGAGGATTTGGGTTAAGGGGAATGCTTCTCTACTGCTGGTGGGAATGCAAACTTGTACAGCCACTTTGGAAATCTGTATGGCAGTTTCTCAGAAAATTGGCAATCAACGTACTTCAAGACCCAGCTAGCCAATCTTGGCTATATACCCAAAGGATGCTCAATCATACAAGGACACTTACTCAATAAGTTCATAGCAGCATTATTTGTAATAGCTAGAACCTGGAAACAACCTAGATGCCCCTCAACTGAAGAATAGATAAAGAAAATGTGGCACATTTACACAATGGAGTATTACTCAGCCGAGAAAAACAATGACCTCATGAAATTTTCAGGCAAATGAATGGAACTAGAAAAAAAAATCATTTTGAGTGAGGTAACCCAGACCCAGAAAGACATACTCAGTCAAAAGTGAATATTAGGAGTAAAGTATAGGATAACCATTTTACAATCTACATCCCCAAAGAAGCTAGTTAACAAGGAGAGCCCAAGAGGGTTGAGTGGGTTTCCCTTGAAGAGGAAATGGAAGAGAACTCCTGAGTAAGCTGGCGATGGGAGAGGGGCATAGAGTCACAGGAACTGAGGGAGCATGTTGGGCGGGCTGGGTGCCAGAGGTGGGTTGAAGGTGGGAATTTGTGAAAATGGCTTTTAAAGTTTTCAGTGCCCAAGAAGAGTCCTCCTGACAGACAAGGCTACAACAGAAGGCCATGCTCCAAGCCTAAGCCTTCACAGCTGCCCTGAGGCCAAAAGGGGAACAAAGAAAGTCAACCATGAAGCTTCATCCCACTGGAGCTCAACCCAAGTCAACTCCACCAGGAGCCTGTTACAAATGTGAGCAGGATGGTCATTTGGCAAGATATTTCCTGGACCCTCAGCCACAGATGAGGCCATGCCCTGTCTGCCATCAGCCTGGACACTGGAAATCAGAATGCCCCCACGCAGGCTCGTCCTCTGTGCCACACCACTGAGGTCCAACACCAGCAGCTGACACTGTGCCAGACTTCAAACTACTCAGGCTGGCAGAGGACTGATGCAGCCCATCCTTGGTAACTCCCATTGCCCTCTCCAAGCCTAGGGTAACACTGCAGGTAGCGGTTAAGTCCATTACTTTTCTTTTGGACAAAGGAGCTGCCTACTGCCTACTCTGTCTTGACCTCTCACTCAGGTCCCACATTCCCTCTTCAGTTCCTGTCACAGAGATGGATAGGACCCCTCCTTCCCATTTCAGAAAAACGTGGGACTGCTTTAACTGAAAAAAAAAAAAAAAAAGCCGTCTTGCTTCTGCTAATCTACTTATCCCCCAGATCTGATGGTGTTTAATAGCTAGGGTACTTGTTGGGAGCCAAATCTCAGGGCTTGGCATGAGATCCTGGGCCATTCTTGGCCGGCCACATAGTTGTGTATTAACCTTTTCATAGCAGCTCCTTAGAACCTCAGCTCAAGAAAAGAAACAACTTGACCCAGTCCTCCACCCACAGGCTCAGTCACCTAGGAAATCCTTCCTGGACCCCTTACTCATGAACTCTTTACCCTGCCAAACATCCTCTTTGTGGCTTCCTAATATCCTTCCTATACTAACACCTAGTGCACAAACAACCCATTTTACCCCTCCCCATATCCTGCTCTGCTGACTATATAAGCTAGGCTGAGAAAAGTAAAGTTTGCCACTTGATCAGAATCCTGTCTTGTGGTCGTTCTTTCTGCGTCTCTTGTCCCCATTCCCTATCCCTGACTCTCTTGCCCCAGGTTGACATCCTGCAGGTCGAAGGTACTGAGAGCTCATTAGTTCATTAAATTTCCTGCTAAAAATACAGACATGTGTGCCTCTTTTATGGACTTCATAGTCAGGGATTAACAGATTTCAGATGTACCTTCAGAGGTTCAGAGTTTTAAATTTCCTCTGATTGTCTTTTCCTCTGATTGTTCATGCCTTTTAGCCTAAAACCATAGCCTTTTGCTATGACAAGATGTTAATCTGTTCTTTTTTGTTTGTTTGTTTGTTTGTTTGTTTTTTGAGACAGAGTTTCTCTGTAGCTTTGGAGGCTGTCCTGGAACTCCATTTGTAGACCAGGCTGGCCTCAAACTCACAGAGATCCACCTGCCTCTGCCTCCCGAGTGCTGGGATTAAAGGCGTGTGCCACCAACACCCAGCGTGTTCCAGCTGTCTTACAGACACCTGCAATTTTCTGGGAGAAATCCTGCTTCTGTGTCAAGAAATCTGGACTGTTAGTGAAAACTAACATCTCCAGAGTCCATTTTGATCCACACATTTTCACAAATACTTGCAGATTCACTTCTCCTGCCTAAGCCAAGGCAAACCCACAGAGGGTCCTCCAGATAATGCCAGCACCTGCACCAGCTCCTGGGACTTCCCCATGGGTACCACCTCTCCAGGCTTAAGTGGACACCTCTTCAGGATATTTTGTCTGTCCAGCATCTGGGACTCTCCACCCTCAGGTTTTCCAAGATGTCCCAATGAAGGACACATCTGCTCTCCAGTCTCACTCATTCACCCCTCCTCTTCTGTACAACCAGGACACTTCTCCATTCCCTTCACTGTGGCAGTTATCACCCTTCCCATGGCTAGCCCTGTTCATGGGGCCAATGACAACCATCTATTTTTTTCTTGAAGCAACCTGCCTTATACACCTCAAGGAACAGGTGCCTCAGGGCTACAAGATAGCAGACTAGCTCTTGTAGACCAGGCTGGTCTCAAATTCACAAAGATCCTCCTGCCTCTGCCTCCCAAGTGCTGGGATCACTACCACCCAGCCAGGATGGCAGGTAACTGAATGCTTCTTAACTCATATCACCTGCTGAGTGTGATCCCACTGACTCCTGACTCCCCGTCCCCCACATCTTCCCTTGTCAGCAGGAAGAAGCCAGACATGAACCAGCATCCACATTCCCAAAGAGTCTGGGATGTTAGGGTGAAAGCTTTGTCCCAGTCCCTGACATCCATATACCCAAAGAGCCTGGGATATTATGGTGGAAGTTCCACACAAGTCTCTTCCCCTATCTCCTTTCAAACCCTGCTGCATCTCAGAAAGCCCACTAAATGATGACCCCTCCCCCACAGATGCTCAAGACCACTCCCACAAGGTACTTAAACTGTCCCAAGAAAATAGACGTGTGGTTCTCCAGTCTCTCTTTCCTGTCTTCTGGGGGGGGGGGGACTCTAAACCTATCCAGGGGCATTGTATCCATTAAACACGGGTTTTTTCTAATTTGGTCTGATTTGGATTGCTGCATCAGCAGAGAGGCTTATTGGGCTGTAGAAACTTTTCAGTAGGGTTGCCGGACTCCAGTGGGAAATACTTTTCTGGCGGTTATTGGTTGTGTTTTTACCCTGGTGTCTTTGATTGGGATGATTATTGAAAAGACCAGACCCTCACCCAGCCCCCTGCTTTGGCAGCCATGACAGGCTGCAGAAAAGACGAAGCAAGACATAGGCCCCCTGACTCAGCAACGTGTGCTGAGCTCTCAACCTTGTCAGACCTTCTAGTCACTAGGAAGCCAGATACCCTCCCTGTGGCAAGGAACCAATCAGAAGATAAAAGTTATCTGGCAGACTCTGGAAGTGCCTTATCGATAACAATGATAACAATGGAATGGAGAGCATAGCAACCACCTGGGAAGGCCTCTAGGCCATAGCAACCTTGCTACAGCTGCAGTTGACCAATCAACACAGGACAGGCTGCCCCAGCTGGAAGATACACCATTCCTGAGATTGTTGCTATGCAACTAGCAGACCCCCCCCCAGACACTCCCCTTGCTCTCCAATATATTCCAAGCCCTACTGCTGCTCGAGGTCCCTCCTGCTTCATCCACTAAGTCAGATGGATGGGGGGAACCTGAGTTAACTCATAAAATTAAAGACTCTTTGTTTTTGCACCGGATTGGGTCGTTTGGTGATTTGAGGGTTCAGAGTTTGGGCACAACAATTATAGGTCTAGATGCTGATGTCTAAGTTTTGTCTTTGCTGTGTGTGTGTGTGTGTGTGTGTGTGTGTGTGTGTGTGTGTGTGTGTGTGTGTTGGCTTCTCTGGATTTTAGGAGAGTGTAATGTCTATGTGTTGCCTAGTAGAAATTTTACTGTGGACCTTGTCTTGGATGTCACGGCACAGTTGTTGGGTTCATGTGGTCTGTCAAAGAAAACTCAGAGACACTTTAAGAATGAATTTAGCCTTTTGCAGGCACAAGGATCCCCAGCCTTGATGGACTGAAGCACTGTCCCTTTACCCAGGGCATTTTTATTTCTCTCCATATTTACACTTCAGCCAGATGATTACTTGAATGAGGCTTCCAAAAATATAATGCTAAGTGCAAATTATTGATTCATCAGGTACCAGTTTTCCAGGTTTCCTGAACCACTTTTGCAGGCTTTGTGTCCTTGGGACAATCAGACAAGATTTCCATAGGGTGACAAAAGATAGATTAGGGCTAGGCGCTAACCCTCCAGAGTTAGGCCAGGTGTGGTCCAGCAGAGCTTAGGGCTAATTGCTAATTCTCTAACACCAGGCCAACAGAAATTCTGCCACAGGACCTGATACGTATTCTGGGAGCTAACACTCAGGAATAGGACTGGGCCAGGCTTTGAAGGGGTTCACAAGAAAGAGGAAAGCGATGTTCCACCAGTATCTGCTTATTTCATCTTCTTGGAGTCGGGGTAGAGAGTGAAGAGAGGTCACCCCAGGAGGTCTAATATACAGCTGGGCATGGGACTGAGGTACTGGATCTGAAGGAATAGAGGAGAACCCTTCGGATCCTGGGAGAATATCCTGGTGTTGGTGGGAGTGATATTAGGAGAGGAAGGTCTGTGGGATCCCCAGGAGATTTAGGCAGGTGGGAAGGAAGGTTCCAACAGGTGTTCTGTTGCAAAGCTGGGAATGAGACTGAGGGATTGTGTTTGGAGGAGAGGAAGGAGTGGCTAAGGTCTTTGGTTTGCTTACCTGTTGCCCTGGCCTGCTCAGCTGGTGTGTTCCCAGGGAATGGCTGCTGGTATTGGAGACTGGGAGGATAGGATGAGTTGGGGGAAGGAACATTGGGGGAGACCTTTATGGTCTGTTAGGATATGGTCCAAATGGAAAGGGAGACCCCAGCAGGTGTTTTTGCTACATGGCTGGGGATGAGACTGGGCATTGTATCTATGGTGAAGATCTGCAGCTTGCCTACCTGGTACCCTAACAGGACTTGAACCTCACTGTCTTATCCTGTGCAGTTTGCAAAGTGGTTTCACTCCATAGAGGACACAATACTAAATTTGAGTGGCTTACAGGTTTAGACAAGTGGACACAGAGAAAGGAATGAGGCTGTCAGACCAATCCACATAAGGTGCAAGGGCCTGTCCCACCTGTACAATTCTTCTGAGTATTATGGTCTGGTAAGATACATAGAGTACCTGACAAAATTATTTTTTAATTATTTTTATTAGTTCAAATTAGAAACAAGCCTGCTTCTCATGCCAATCCATGCTCCCACTCCCTCCCCTTCTCCTCCTACTCTATCCCCCCTCTGCTCCCCAGGGAGGGTAAGGCCCTCCATGGGGGATCCCCAAAGTCTGTCATATCATCCTGGGCAGGGCCTAGGCCCTCTCCTATGTGTCCAGGCTGGGAGAACATCCCTCCATGTGGACTGGGCTCCCAAAGTCCATTGATATGCCAGGGATACATACTGGTCTACTACCAGAGGTCCCATATATTGCCGAGGCCTCCTTACTGGCACCCACATTCAGGAAGGTCTGGATCAGTCCCATGCTGGTCTCCCAGACATCAATCTGAGGTCCATACACTCCCCCTTGTTCAAGTCAGCTGGGTTTTTTGTGGGTTTTACTAGCCTAGTATTTATCTCTTTGCTCATCACTTCTCCCTCTCTGCAACTGGGTTCCAGAGTTCAGTTCAGTGTTTAGCTGTGAGTGTATGCCTCTGCTTCCATCACAGGTTTGAAGGCTCCACTGGTTGAAGGCTCTGGGATAGCATATAAGGTAGTCATCAGTCTCATTATAGGGGAAAGGCATTTAGGGTAGCCTCTCTACTACTGCTTAGATTGCCAATTGGTGTCATCCTTGTAGATCTCTGGAAATCTCCCTAGTGCCAGATCTCTCCTCGAACCTATAATGGCTCCCTCTGTTATGGTATCTCTCATCCTGCTCTCCTCTATTCTTCCCCCGCCTCAACCTTCCTGTTTCCCATTTCCTCATCTCCTCTCCCTTCCTCTTCTCCCCCTCTCTTTCTCCCAGCTCCCTCATGCTCCCAATTAGCTCAGAAGATCCTGTCACCTTCCCCTTCTCTGGGGGACCTTGCATTCTTCTCTTGGGGTCCTCTTGTTTCCTAGCTTCTCTGGTGGTGTGGATTATAGGTTGATAATCCTTTGCTCTATGTCTAATATCCATATATAAGTAAGTACACACCATGCTTGTCTTTTTGTGACTGGGTTACCACACTCAGGATGGTTTCTTCTAGTTCTATCCATTTGCCTGCGAATTTCAAGATTCCATTCTTTTTTCTGCTGAATAGTATTACATTGTGTAAATGTACCACATTTTCTCTATCCATTCTTCAGTTGAGGGGTATCTAGGTTACTTCCTGGTTCTGGCTATTACAAACAACACTTCTATGAACATAGTTGAACATAGTCCTTGTTGTATGAATGTGCGTTCTTTGGGTACATGGCCAAGAGAGGAATTGTTGGATCTTGAAGTAAACTGATTCCCATTTTCCTGAGAAACTGCCATACTGATTTCCAAAGTGGTCGTACAAGTTTGCACTCCCACCAGAAAATGGAAAGATCTCCCATGCTCTTGGATAAGTAGGATCAACATAGTAAAAATGGCAATCTTGCCAAAAAGCCATCTACAGATTCGATGCGATCCCCATCAAAATCCCAACACAGTACTTCACAGACCTTGAAAGAACAATACTCAACTTTATAAGGAAAAACAAAAAACCCAAGATAGCCAAAACAACCCTGTACAATAAAGGAGCTTCTGGAGGCATCACCATCCCTGACTTCAAGCTCTACTATAGAGCCATAGTTTTGAAAACAGCTTGGTATTGGCACAAGAATAGACAGATAGACCAATGGAATCAAATTGAAAACCCTGATATTAACCCACACACCTGTGGACACCTGGTGTTTGACAAAGAAGCTAAAGTTATACAATGGAAAAAAAGAAAGTGTTTTCAACAAATGGTGTTGGCATAACTGGATTCAGCCATGTAGAAGATTGCAGATAGATCCATAGTATCGCCACGCACAAAACTTAAGTCCAGATGATCAAAGACCTAAACATAAATCCAGGCACACCGAACCTCTTAGAAGTGAAAGTGGGAGGTACCCTTGAATGAATTGGTACAGGCGACCACCAGTAGCACAGACTGAGATAGACAATTAACAAATGGGACCTCCTGAAACTGAGAAGCTTCTGTAAGGCAAAGGACACAGTCAGCAAGACAAAATTATCTTTAAGTCTATTGCAACCTGTGTCTACAGGTATTCTTGGGGCTCCTGAGATGTTGGTGGGTTTTCATACCCGACCTTACAGAGTTGCCTGTCCTCTGTATAATGTGATAAAGAGAGGTGCCGTAGGGGTTTGGGACAGAAGGGCCCCAGAGCCTTTTGAAAGTTCTTGTTCTAGCTACTGGAAGCCCAGCTTCCTCTCATGAAGGTCTGTGACTATTATTCCTAAGGCAGGTGTGTCTGGGATAGTTTGTGTTCTCTTTGCCAACATTGTCTGATCTACTTTCTGCTGCCTTGGCCATTTCCTCCTGCAAATAACATATAGGATGCTGTACTTAATAAACTTGCTTGACATACATCATCAGCTCCTGCAAGACCTCCAGGGCCCAGCTATTGTTTTTGTCTTCTTTATCCCAATCTTCACACTTGACACTTGCCATTCAGGACCCTTATCCCCAAGGGTTAGGGTCAGATGGGCTAGACAGCTGTGTGTCCCACTGCCCAGTGAGTACAGGAGATGAGGATAAGATACATACACAAGGCAACTTGCCCCTCAAGGTACTGACAGATGGACACCATAGGGCCTCTGCCTGTCAGTGTGAGATTCAGATATTCTCTTACTTGTATGCAGCCTGCCACAAGCCTCTTAATGCATTTTATACAAGTCAGCAACAGGTGAAGCCACCATCAGGGATGTCACCCAGCTCGTGGACCAAGCTTGGACACAGAATTAATGTTTCCTTTTCCTTTTATTAGAGCCTCTGAGAAAGCCTTGGAACATTTGTCCTCCAATGGTCTTAGCCTCTTCAAAACCTTCTTGAGCCTTTCTGTCCCAATTCTGTATGCCATCCTTCTTTATCACATTATACAGAGAACAAAAAACTCTGCAAGGTGAGATATAAAAATGTTCCAATTAGCTCTGTTCTTGCCCAACTACTGTCCAAAATCCCATTCACCCCGGATCTCTCTGGGCCTGTGCATGCTTGGAGTGGACCCGCCCAGCTCCCTGAGTCTGGAAACACCTCACTCTTCGTTCCCCTTCAGCCAGCCTGACCCCTACCGAGGACTAACCCCTACTAAGTGAGGAGACTACCAGGAGATGCAAGACCATCCAGAGCTGTGGACATTGAAGTCCTGGCCCACACACACCAGCGGTTCACAAGAGGAAACAGAGAGACCCCCACCTGCACCCACTGGAAGAAGAGATGGGAAGAAGACAGAATAAGAACTCACTCAACATCAGAAAGACCAATATGACACCACCAGAATCTAGGGACTCCACACCAGCAAGATCTGAAAAGCCCATCACAGAGGATGAAGAAGAGATCAAACTCAAAAATTATCTCAGCAAGATAATAGAGACCTTTAAACGATCAGGAACTAAAGATGTGAGTATAACCAATAGAATTCAAGAGATGGAAGAGAGAATCTCAGTTATTGAAGACTCGCTAGAGGATATACATTCATCGACCAAAGAAAATCTCAAGTCCAACAAATCCCTAACACAAAATATCCAGGAAATATGGGACACTGTGAAAAGGCCAAACCTAATAATAGCTATAGAAGCAGGTGAAAAAAAAAAACTGCTCAAAGGTACAGAAAACATATTCAACAAAATCACAGAAGAAAACTTCCCCAACCTATGGAAGGATATGCCTATGAAAGTACAAGAAGCTTACAGAACACCAAACAGACTGGACCACAAAAACAAGTGCCCCCTACAGACATAGTAATCAAAACACAAAATCTATAGAATAAAGAGAAAATATTAAGAGCGGCAAAGGAAAAAGACCAAGTAACATATAAAGGCAGACCTATCAGAATCACACCCGACTTCTCAAAGGAAACTCTGGAATCCAGAAGGTCCTGGATAGATACCCTACAAGCACTAAGGGAGCATGGACGTCAACCCAGAAAAACTTTCAATCACTATAGATGGAGAAAACAAGATATTCCGTGACAAAAAAAAAAATTTAAACAACACATATCCACAAACCAGCACTACAGAAGGTTCTGGAAGGAAAACTCCAACCCTACGAACATAACTACACTCACAAAAACACAGTCAATAGATAATCTAATTTTACCAAACACACACAAAAAAAGGAGGGCAAATTCCACACACCACCAACAATAAATCCCAAACAAACAAGAACCAACAAACAGTGGACATTAATATCCCTAAATGTCAATGGTATTAACTTACCCATTAAAAGATACAGGCTAACAGAATGGATACGAAGACAGAATCCATCTTTCTGCTGTTTACAAGAAATACACTTCAACTTCAAAGACAGGCATTACCTCAGAGTAAAGGGTTGGGAAAAGATTTTCCAATCAAATGGGCCCAAGAAACAAGCTGGTATAGCAATCCTAATATCTAACAAATTAGACTTCAAACTAAAATCAATCAAAAGAGATGAAGAATGGCATTTCATACTCATCACAGGAAAAGTCCATCAAGATGAAGTCTCAATCCTGAACATCTATGCCCCAAATAAGAAGGCACCCACATTTGTAAAAGAAACATTGCAAAAGCTCAAACCACACATAAAACCACACACACTTATAGTAGGAGACTTCAACACCCCTTTTTCACCACTAGACAGGGCCATCAGACAGAAACTTAACAAAGAAACAAAGGATCTAACAGAAGTTATGACCCAACTGTCTTTAACAGATATCAATAGAACATTCCATCCAAACACAAAAGAATATACCTTCTTCTCAGCGCCACATGGAATCTTCTCTAAAACCGACCACATAGTTGGCAACAAAGCAAACATCCACATTTACAAAGATTGAAATAAAAAACAATGAAATTTTGAAATTCGCAGGCAAATGGATGGAACTAGAAGAAACCATCCTGAGTGTGGTAACCCAGTCACAAAAAGACAAGCATGGTGTGTACTTACTTATATATGGATATTAGACATAGAGCAAAGGATTATCAACCTATAATCCACACCACCAGAGAAGCTAGGAAACAAGAGGACCCCAAGAGAAGAATGCAAGGTCCCCCAGAGAAGGGGAAGGTGACAGGATCTTCTGAACTAATTGGGAGCATGAGAGTAGGGGAGAGGGAGCTGCCAGAATGAGAGGAGGAGGAGAAGAGGGGAGAGGAGGAAATGGAGGAGCAGAAATGTTGAGTTGGGGGAAGAATAGAGGAGAGCAGGATGAGAGATACCATATCAGAGGGAGCCAATATAAGTCTGAGGAGAGATCTAGCAACAGGGAGATTTCCAGAGATCTACAAGGATGACACAAGAACTGACAATCTAGGCAATGATGGAGAGGATAATGTAAATGCCCTTCCCCTAAAATGAGATTGATGATTACTTTTTATGCCATCCTAGAGCCCTCATCCAGTGGCTGATGGAAGCAGAGGCAGACACCCACAGATATACACTGAACTCAACTCTGGAACCTAGTTACAGAGAGGGAGAAATGAAGATCAAAGGGGTCGGGGCCAGGCTGTTGAATCCCATAGAAACAGCTGGCCTGAACAAGGGAAGCACATGGACCCCAGATGCTGTCTGGGAGACCAGCACGACCCGTCCAGCAGGTCCAGTTATTCAGGGTCTGAAGAGGTACTGCCTGAAAAGAATCATGGGCGGGAGAAAAGAAGGAGACCATTCAAGCATAATTTTTTGTCACGGTCTCCGTTTATTGAAAGAGGAGTAAGACTTATATAGGAATGTGACAAGGAGTGAGCGAAGAGGGAGGGAGTGAAGAGGGAGAGGGGAGCAAGCATGTAGCGCTGGCGGTGGGGCTCCCGGGATGGACCACGGGCCGCATGGAGGAGGAACTGAGGAGGGAGCAGGGAGTTAGTACACCTGGTGTTTTACATAAGCGGCTATCTAAAGAATGTCTGTTGCCTGAAAACCTCCTATGTTTCTTGTCCTCAGAGATGCTTATCTCTTCCCGGAATAGAACAGCCAGTGGTGGCAGTTGCCAGGTGGCAAGTCCTTCAAGGACCTGTAATTTTCCAATGCTCTGAATGGCCCCTTAACTTATGGTTCCCAACACCAGCACAGGACTGATCCAGACCCCTGAACATGGATGTCAATTAGGTTGCCTACGCACTCTAGGGGGCCCCGGGTAGTGGATTAGTATTTTTCCCTGGTGTAAGAAGGGACTTTAAGAGCCCACCCCGCTTTTTAACCGACTGACCCAGGAACTAGGTGAGTGAGTCTCTGCCCTTACCCAACTCCCGCCCAAAACATCATTCACCCTGACCACCACCCCCTCCCACCTGCGCCTGTCAGCTTGGAGTAGACACACCCAGGCAGGGAGAAGCTCCCTGCTCCCTGAATCTGGTAGCACCCCACTCTTCCATCCCTTTCCGCTGACCGACCCAGGAACTAGGTGAGTGAGCCTCTGCCCTTACACAACCCACACACAAACCATCACTCACCCCAACCACCTCAGGCCTGCTCCGGCCTGATTGGGGTAGACACCCACAGACAAGGAGGAGCTCCCTGAATCTGGAAACACCACACACTTCCATCTCTTTCCGACAACCGATCCACAATGAGTGAGGAGACTACCAGGAGAGGCAAGACCATCCAGAGTTGTGGACATTGAATTCCTGGCCCCCACACACCACTGGGTCACAAGAAGAGATAGAGAGACCCCACCTGCACCCACTAAAAGAAGATATGGGAAGAAGACAGAATAAGATTTCACTCAACAACAGAAAGACCAATATGACAACACCAGAATCTAGGGACTCCACTCCAGCAAGATCTGAAAAGCCCAACACAGAGCATGAAGATGAGATGACCTCAAAAATTATCTCAGCAAGATGATAGAGACCTTTAAAGAGGAAACAAGAAAATTCCTTAAAGAAATATAAGAAAAAGCAAACAAAAATTATACGAAATGGAGGAAAAGACAAACCAAAAAATTCAAGAAATAAACAAATCTCTTAAAGAATCTAAAGAAACCCAAGAAAAAACATCCAAACAAGTGAAGGAAATTCTTGAAACAGTTCAAAGCATGAAAGCTGAAATAGACACAATAAAGAAAACACAGAATGAGGCGATTCTGGAAAAGGAAAGGCTGGATAAACCATCAGGAACTAAAGATGTGAGTATAACCAATAGATTCAAGAGATGAAAGAGAGAATTTCAGCTATTGAAGACTCGCTAGAGGATATACATTCATCAACCAAAGAAAACCTCAAGTCCAACAAATCCCTAACACAAAATATCCAGGAAATATGGGACACCGTAAAAAGACCAAACCTAAGAATAATAGGTGTAGAAGAAGGTGAAGAAATACTGCTCAAAGGTACAGAAAACATATTCAACAAAATCATAGAAGAAAACTTCCCCAACCTACAGAAGGATATGCCTATGAAAGTACAAGAAGCTTACAGAACACCAAACAGACTGGACCACAAAAAGAAGTCCCCCTGACACATAATAATCAAAACTCCAAATCTACAGAATAAAGAGAAAATATTAAGAGTGGCAAAGGAAAAAGGTCAAGTAGCATATAAAGGCAAACCAATCAGAATCACACCCGACTTCTTAATGGAAACTCTGAAAGCCAGAAGGTCTTGGGTAGATACCCTACAAGCACTAAGGGAGCATGGATGTCAACCCAGACTACTGTACCCAGCAAAACTTTCAATCACTATAGATGGAGAAAACAAGATATTCCATGACAAAACCAGATTTAAACAATACATATCCACAAACCAGCACTACAGAAGGTTCTGGAAGGAAAACTCAAACCCAACGAACATAACTACACTCACAAAAACACAGGCAATAGATAATCTAATTTTACCAAACACAAAAAGAAACAGGAAGGCGAAATCCACACTCAATGACACCACCAACAATAATCCAAAACAAAGAAGAACCAATGAACAATGGACATTAATATCCCTAAATGTCAAAATGGTCTTAACTTACCCATAAAAAGGTAAGTTAGGCTAACAGAATGGATACGAAGACAGAATCCATCCTTCTGCTGTTTATAAGAAACACACCTCAATTTCAAAGACAGGTGATACCTCAGAGTAAAAGGATGGGAAAAAAATTTCCAATCAAATGGGCTCAAGAAACAAGCTGGGGTAGCAATCCTAATATCTAACAAATTAGACTTTAAAATGAAAGCAATCAAAAGAGATGAAAAAGGGTATTTCATACTCATCACAGGAAAAGTCCATCAAGATGAAGTCTCAATCCTGAACATCTATGCCCCAAATACCAAACCACCCACATTTGTAAAAGAAACATTACTAAAGCTCAAACCACACATAAAACCACACACACTTATAGTAGGAGACTTCAACACCCCCCTTACACCACTAGACAGGACCACCAGACAGAAACTTAACAAAGAAACAAAGGATCTGACAGAAGTTATGACCCAACTGGGTTTAACATATCTATAGAACATTCCATCTGAACACAAAAGAATATACCTTCTTCTCAGCACCACATGGAACCTTCTCAAAAACTGACCACATAGTTGGCAGCAAAGCAAACCTCCATAGTTACAAAAGAATTGAAATAACCCCTTGTATCTTATCAGATCACCATGCATTAAAGCTAGAATTCAGCAACAATCTGAATGGCAGAAAACCTGCATACTCTTGGAAAATGAATAACACCCAATTGCACCATTCCTGGGTTGAGGAAGAAATAAAAAAAGAAATCAAAGACTTCCTAGAATTTAATGAGAATGTAGACACAACATACCCAAACATATGGGACACTCTGAAAGCAGTGCTAAGAGGGAAGTTCATAGCACTAAGTGCCCACATGAAGAAACTGGAGAAAAGTCACATTAGAGAATTGACAGAACAACTGAAAGCACTAGAGCAAAAAGAAGCAAACTCACCAACGAGGAGTAGAAGCCAGGAAATAATCAACCTGAGAGCTGAAATCAATAAAGTAGAAACTAGGAAAACATTACAAAGAATCAAAGAAACAAAAAGTTGGTTCTTCGAGAAGATCATAAGATACACAAACCTCTAGCTAATCTAACCAAAAGGCAGAGAGAGAGCATGCTAATTAACAAAACAAGAAATGAAAAGGGGGATATAACAACGACACTGAGGAAATCCAGAGAATCTTCAGGTCATAGTTTGAAAAACTGTACTCCACAAAATTCGAAAATCTAAAGGAAATGGACAGCTTTCTGGATAAATATCACTTACCAAAATTAAATCAAGAGCAGATAAACAGTTTAAAGTGACCTATAACCCCTAATGAAATAGAAGCAGTCATTAAAAGCCTCCCAACCAAAAAAACCCCAGGGCCAGATGGCTTCACTGCAGAATTCTACCAGAAATTCAAACAAGAGCTGATTCCAGTACTCCTCAAACTGTTCCACACAATAGAAGCAGATGGGATATTGCCAAACTCTTTCTACGAGGCTACAATCACTTTGGTACCCAAGCCACACAAAGATATGACTAAGAAAGAGAACTACAGACCGATATCCCTCATGAACATCATGCTAAAATACTCAATAAAATATTGGCGAACCGAATCCAAGAACATATCAGAAAAATCATCCACCACGATCAAGTAGGCTTCATCCCAGGCATGCAAGGATGGTTCAACATACGAAAATCCATCAATGTAATCCACCATATAAACAAACTGAAAAAGAAAAACCACATGATCATCTCACTAGATGCTGAAAAAGCCTTTGACAAAATCCAACATCCCTTCATGATAAAGATCTTGGAGAGAACAGGAATAACAGGAACATATCTAAACATGATCAAGGCAATATATACCAAACCAATAGCCAACATCAAAGTAAATGGAGAGAAACTCAAAGCGTTTCCTCTAAAATCAGGAACAAGACAAGGCTGTCCACTCTCTCCATATCTCTTCAATATTGTACTTGAAGTTCTGGCTATAGCAATAAGACAAGAAAAGGGGATCAAAGGGATACAAATTGGAAAGGATGAAGTCAAACTTTCACTATTTGCAGAGGACATGATAGTCTACATTAGTGACCCGAAAAACTCTACCAGAGAACTCCTACGGCTGATAAACAACTTCAGCAGGGTAGCAGGATACAAAATTAACTCAAAAAAATCAGTAGCCCTACTATATACAGATGATAAACCCAATGAGAAAGAAATCAGGGAAACATCACCTTTCACAATATCCACAAGCAACATAAAATATCTTGGGATAACACTAACCAAAAAAGTGAAAGACCTGTACAATAAGAACTTTGAGACTTTAAAGAAAGAAATTAAAGAAGATACCAGAAAATGGAAAGATCTCCCATGCTCTTGGATAGGTAGAATTAACATAGTAAAAATGGCAATCCTGCCAAAAGCAATCTACAGATTCAATGCAATCCCCATCAAAATCCCAACACAGTTTTTCACAGACATTGAAAGAACAATACTCAACTTTATATGGAAAAATAAAAAACCCAGGATAGCCAAAACAACTCTTTACAATAAAGGATCTTCTGGAGGCATCACCATCCCCAACTTCAAGTTCTACTATAGAGCCATAGTTCTGAAAACAGCTTGGTATTGGCACAAAAATAGACTGATAGACCAATGGAATCGAATTGAAAACCCTGATATTGACCCAGGCACCTACAAATACCTTATTTTTGACAATGGTGCTAAATCTATACAATGGAAAAAAGATAGCATCTTCAACACATGGTGCTGGTACAATTGGATTCGGACATGCAGAAAATTGCAGATAGATCCATACCTGTCCCCATGCACGAAACTTAAGTGCAAATGGATCAAAGATCTCTCCATAATTCAGCCACACTTTTGAATCTTCTAGAAGAGAAAGTGGGAATTACCCTTGAACTAATTGGCACAGGAGACCGATTCCTGAACATTATGCCAGTAGCACAGACATTGAGGTCTGCAATTAATTAATGGGACCTCCTGAAACTGAGAAGCTTCTGCAAGGCAAAGGAAACAGTCAGTAGGAGAAAACGACCACCCACCGAATGGGAAAAGATCTTCACCGATCCCACATCTGGCAGAGGACTGATTTCCAAAATATACAAGGAGCTCACAAGGTTTCTGCTTTTGGTTTCGCTTTCGGCTTGCTATACAGACTGTTGCCCACTGGCTGGCTAGGTTGCTCTGTAAGTAAGGCTTTTTCCCTATTAAAATCCCTTGTATTCCTACCTGGCTCCGTATTGGTAATTTACCGCATTAGCCCTTTCATGATAAAAATCCTGGAGAGGTTATGGAGACAAGGAACATACCTGAACATAGTAAACACAATTTACAGCAAGCTGACAGCTAACATCAAATTAAATGGAGAGAAACTAAAAGCAATTCCACTAAAGCCAGGAACAATACAAAGCTGTCCACTCTCTCCATACCTATTCACTATAGTACTTAAAGTAGCTAGAGCAAAAAGACTACTGAAGGAGATCAAGGGGATACAAATTGGAAAAGAAGAAGTCAAGATATCATTATTTGCAGATAATATTATAGTATATATTAGTGACCCTAAAAATTCCTGGGGAGCTCCTACAGCTAATAAATACTTTCAGCAAAGTAGTTGTATACAAAATTAACTCATAAAAATTAATAGCCCTCCTATATAAAAATGACTAACAGACTGAGAAAAAATCAGAGAAACAACACCCTTCACAATAGCCTCAACTAATACAAAATATCATGGGATAACTCTAACCATGGGTCAGTATGATTAACATAGTAAAAATAGCCATCCTACTGAAAGCAATCTACAGATTCAATGCAATCCCCATCAGAATTCCAACACAATTCTTTACAGATCTTGAAAGAACAATACCCAACTTCATATGGAAAAAAGAAAACCAGGATAGTTAAAAACAATCCAGACCAATAAAACAACTTTCAGAGATATCACAATTCCTGATTTCAAGCTCTACTACAGAGCTACAGTAATAAAAACCTACATGGTATTGGCATTAAAAAGGCACACTGATCAATGGAATTGAATCAAAGACCCAGACATAAATCCACACACTTATGGACACTTGACTTTTGATAATTGTCTTAGTCAGGGTTTCTATTGCTGTGATGAAACACCATGGCCAAAAAGCAAGTTGGGGAGGAAATGGTTTGTTTATTTGGCTTATACTTCAGTATCACTGTTCATCATTTAAGGAAGTCAGGACAGGAACTCAAACAGAGCAGGATCTGGGAGGCAGGAGCTGATGCAGAAGTCATGGAGGGCGCTACTTACTGGCTTGCTACAAATTGCTTGCTCAGCCCACCTTCTTATAAAACCAGGACCAGTAGCCCAGGGATGGCACCACTCACCATGGGCTAGGCCCTCTCACACTGCCTTACAGCTGGATCTCATGGAGTCATTTCCTCAACCGAGGTTCCTTCCTCTCTAATGACTCTAGCTTGTGTCAAGTTGACACACAAAATCAGCCAGTACAATAAAGAAGCCAAAATTATACAATGGGAAAAAGAAAACATCTTCAACAAATGGTGCTGGTCTAACTGGATGTCTGCATGTAGAAGAATGCAAATAGATCCCTATCTTTCACCCTGCACAAAACTCAAGTCCAAGTGAATCAAAGATCTCAACAGACCAAAACCAGATCCACTGGACCTTATAGAAGAGAAGGTGGAGAGGAACCTTGAATTAATTGGCACAGGGGAAGCTTCCTGAACAGAACATTGTTGTGCTGACTAGTCTTGTGTCAACGTCACACAAACTAGATTTATATGAGAGGAGAGAACCTCAATAGGAAAAATGCCTCTATAAGATCAGGCTGCACATACCCCTGTAGGGTATTTTCATAATTAGTGATTGATGGGGGAGGGCACAGCCCATTGTGAATATGACCATCCCTGGACTGGTGGTCCTGGGTTCTATAAGAAGGCAGGCTGAGCAATCCATTAAGCAGCACCCTCTATGGCCTCTGCATCAGCTCCTGCCTCCAGGTTCCTGTCCTACTTGAGTTCCTGTCCTGACTCCCTTCGATGATGAGCAGTAATGTGGAAGTGTAAGCTAAATAAACCCTTCCCTCCCCAACTTGTGCTTTGGTCAAGTTGGTGTTTCATTGCAGCAATACAAACCCTGACTAGGACAATTTTTAACACAGGTACTAAGATCAGCAATTAATAAATGGGACCTCATTAAACTGAAAAGCTTCTCAGCATTCACAGGGCCTGTACAGTGATGGGGGATGTCCTTCTTGTATATATGCTTCTCTTATTGGTTGATTTATAAAACACTGTTTGGCCAATGAGGCAGGAAAATAGGCAGGACTAGAAAACGGGGAGAATTCTGGGAAAGGTAGGCAGAAGGAGCCTGCCAAAGACAGTCGCCATGTAGCCCACCGGGAAGATAGGATGCACCAGGTGTTTTCCGGTAAGATAAGACCACATGGAAATACTTACATTAATAAAATGGGTTAATAAGACAGGGCTAGCCAGTAAGAAGCCCTAACTATTGGCCAACAGTTTAATAATTAACATAGCATCCGTGTGTTTATTTGGGGCTGAGAAGGGCGGCGGGACCTGGAGGGATCGTACAGGTCTGCACCAGGTCTTCTGCCTACACATCATGGATTCCAGGTTACTGTCTTTATGAGATTCCTGAGTGTGAGAACAAGTGGGCCTCTGCCTTTGAACTGTCTTTTGGGCTCTTCTCCTTCTGTTTGTCTTATCCAACTCTGACATGTTAGTTTTCATTTTTTATTATCGTATTTTATGTTGTTGGCACCCCTCAGAAGCCTGTTCTTTTCTAATGAGAGACAGAAAAGGGGTGTGTCCAGGAGAGGACGTGGGGAGGGACTAGGAGTAGGGGAAACCATAATCAGGATATATTATGAGAAAAAAATCTGTTTTCAATAAAAAATAAAGAAATTATTTTATTATTTTCTTTTTTAAGTGTGTGGGGTTAGGAGGGTTGTAGGTGCATGTAAAAATGCAGTGCCTGTAGAGGCCAGAAGGGGGCAGAAGATACCCCTGGAGGTGGCGTTACAGGCAGTCCGGAGGCAGTCAACATGGGTTGCCATGTACTCTAGCCACTGTGCCATCTCTCCAGGCCTGCTTTGTTTTTTAAATAAAGAATCTCTCTCTCTCTAGGGGCTTGAGAGAAGGGTGTCATTAGCACATCTCTCCAAAACATGAGACCCTAAGTTTGGATCCCCAGGAGCAATGATGTAATGCCAGCAATGGAAGGCAGAGACTAGAGGATGCCTGTAAGCCAACAGCCATCTGCACTGGCCTACTTGGTGGACTTCAGGCCAATGAGAGACCTTCTCTCAAACAAAGAGTGGAAAGCATCTAAGGATTGACACTCAAGGTTACCCTCTGACCTCCACATGCAGGCACATGAACTCTCACGGATTTGTACACAAGAGTCACTCGAGCCCGGGCTGATCTCACACTCACGGGATAGGATCCTACCTCAGCCTCCCCAGTGCTGGTGTCACAGGTGTGTGCCCCACACCCACTGTGCTTGCTAATCTCAATTCTTTACCAGTCTGACAGGCAGACATTGGTTCCTGGTGGAGGCCCAGCTTAGCTGCTGGCTGGCCAAGCAGAGCCCTACTGTGCTCCAAACATGAAGTTACTTTCTCACTGGGGCCTTCTGACTGTAATGGACCAGCTAGTTCCTATAGGAACCTGGCGTACAGGACACTGGCTGGGAGACTCTGGCAGGCAGGCATTTAACCAAAAGGATCCCCATGAAAATATGGAAAAGCAGGCTGTGTCAGTCACTGAACACACAGCTACCAAGTACTGCAGCACCCAGCATGCTCCCTAGACTGGGCTGATGGCTCTCAGTGTCTGCCAATGGCATCTGGGGTCATGGTGACCCAGTCCTGACCCAGCCTCTAGTGAAAGAAAGGAAATGGGAGTGCCCCTAACTGCCCTCCTCCATGCTCTCTGACCCAAGGACCTAAGGAGCCTGCCCATTCCCAGAAAGACACACCTTGTCCTGGGATACAGCCCTCCTGATGCCTCTAGGAGACTGGCAAGGCACCCTGGGAGCCTCCTCGGGCATTTGGTAACATGGTTCACAAAGGGTCTCTGTGTTCTAAAGTGGACCCGGCAGAAGCATCCAATACACACCCAGGAAGGCCACAGTGGCTATAAGGCCTCCATTTTGGCCTGTTATACAGAACACCCAGGCCAGCTCTCATCCCCTAAGTCAATACTAAAACTGGGCAGGTCCAACACAGGGCACTGGGAAACAGGCAATGCAGCAGAGCCCTGTCACCAGGAGAGCATAAAAATCAACACTCGGGACAGAAACGTTTGGTACAAAGTTTATAACTCACCCTCCCATGAAAAAGCAACTTTAAGTGTTCTGAAATAGATGGGAATGGCAGACCCAGGACCCACTTCCAAAGCCTGGCTACATATCTGGTCCATGTGGGCAGAGTAGAGGCAGGACTGGACATCAAATTGAGGGAGGGCTTGGAGGCCTCGAGCAGGAATCTTCTACAGGCTTGAGAACAGGATTCAGACCCAAAGCCACGTGTGACCTTTCAGGCAACCCGGGCAGACCAAGGGTTAGTAGCCTTTTTTTACACTTGTGATCCCTGCCCCAAGCCCAGGCCAACTGCCCCACGCAGACAAAGGGCTCATCGTCTGCAGGTCTGTCAGGGAGGGTGCTGACTTCATGTGCTGTCTCAGACCCGACCATTCCTGGGGCCATACAGGGATGACCCTCCTCGGAAAGCCCTTGGTGGAGGGAGACAGCTCTCAGAGCAGGGCCTCATCTTTTACAGGCCATGTGTTTACATATGTTTACATATGTTTACAGGCATATGTTCCTGGAGCACACACAGTGCATATATATGTCCCTGAATGGACCCTGTCCATACTCAGGGCTAGCCAGGCACCCAAGACTCTAGTCAATGGTCACCAGCCGGGACCCTGGGGCAGCTCCAAAGCCAGTAGTGCCTGACCAGGGCCAAGGGGCCAACACATGACTGGCCCACAGGTGGCTTCCCAGCTTCCAAAGCAGGAAGAGACTGGGTACTCATAGTGGCTAAGATCCATCGCCGAGAGTCAGTGTCAGTGACAGACTGGGCTTGCGCTGGGGTTCCTCATCCTCCTGGCAGGACTGGGGCGGCCGGGATTTGAAGAAGTCTGAGACATATCGGACCTGTGGGGGAGGGGAAGACAGTGAGTGAAGCCAGAGGATGACGACCAGAGGGAAAGCCAAGAGGGTTGGTTGTAAAGTAGGTGGGGCCAGTGGTGGGGAAAGCTGGGGGCGGGGCAGACCAGCAGGCAGAGGTCACAGGAACACTGGGGTCAGGCAGAACAGGTCTTATAGGACGAGGCAGGCAGGGCTCACCGTGAGGCAGGCCACCAAGGCTCCTTGCAGGAGGCCGACGAGGACATCACTCCAGTGGTGCTTGTGGTCAGACACTCGGGTGTAGCCCACATAGATTGCAAAGGCCACCAAGAAGAACTGAACCGTGGGCCTCAGCAGCCGTGCCCACTTCCAGCAGAGCCGGGCCTGCACATACAGCTGTCGGGGCATCAGCCTGCATCAGCTGGGCCCGTGGGTGTCCACACCCTACCCAGCCCAGCTCAAGAGTCATAAACCCCCCTACCCTCAGTGTCTCATCCACATATCCCATTGTGCAGTGGGGAAGACCCAGGGAAGGGGTGCCTGAGTTAGGTTCCCCGGGAAGGAGGTAGACACTCACCGCCAGGAACAGCATGCAGTACATGCCAAAGGAGGAGTGCCCGGAGTAAAAGGACAGCCTGGGAGGGAGGACAGCCGGTCAGCGGTACCCGGAAGGCAGAGCCAGGAGCTCCTTGGGGAGCAGCCACAGAGGGGTGCAACTCTAAACTATGGGAAGCAGGGCTAGAGAAATGGCTCTGCTGTTAAGGCCCTGACTGATTTTGCAGAGGACCCAAGTTCAGTTCCCAGTACCTACATCCTGCTGCTCACAACTACCAGGAGATCTGATGCCTCTGAAGGCACCTGCACTCATGTGCCAGAGCATACACACACACACTAAAAATACATCATCTTTAAGATCTACTTATTTGCTGGGCATTGGTGGTACACGCCTTTAATCCCAGCATTCAGGAGGCAGAGGCAGGTGGATCTCTGTGAGTTCGAGACCAGCCTGGTCTACAAGAGCGAGTTCCAGGACAGCCTCCAAAGCCACAGAGAAACCCTGTCTCAAAAATAAAAAATAAAAAAAAATTCTACTTATTTTTATTTTTATGTATATGGTGTTTTGTTTCCAGCTATGTCTATGTACCACATATATGCAGTGCCTACCAGTGGTCAGAAGGGGGCATCGGAAGTTACAAATGGCTGTGAGCTGCCTTGGGGGTTCTGAGAATCTAACCCAGGTCCTCCGGAAGAGAAGCCAGTGGTCTTAACCGCTGAGCCCTCTCTCCAGCCTCTTAACCTGAAGGGAGGCTTGCACACAGGACTTTCCATCAGGGAGGGGACGTCTCATTTCCTCACTCTCACTTCACCAACTCCAACCCCCACCTGCTCCTGGAGCAGGCATGGCCAGCAGGACCACATTGTGGGTGGCAGTCACCCAATACTGCCACTGTCACCCAATGCCATCATGGCCACTGATGTGACAACAGGTGGTCCGAGTACTGACCATCACCTCACCTTACAAAGATATTAGTCTCCACTGCCTCAGAGCTTGAGCAGCAGCCCACAAGCTATGCCTGGGAGGTTCAGAAGGGACAAGCATCCTCAGAGCACCCACAGAGCCACTTCATAATCTTGGCAGACAAAATAAGGCTAAAGCTAGCTCCACCCCTAGCTCCACCCCAGGACCCAGAAAACAAAAGAGAAATGGATGTCCAATCCTGCTGACCATAGACCCTCACAACAGCATGGCTGTCCACTAAATAAACAGTGACCACACTGTCCATTCTCCCCTGTAACTCGGTGTTAGAGAGACTTGTATGCATGCAGAGGAAACGTGTACGCACACACACACACACGCACACACACACACACACACACACACACACACACACACACACACCATGGCTAATAAACAGAAGTTGTCTAAGGACCTGGGAAGATGGTTAGTAAGTAATGTGTCTGCTTTGCAAGCATGAGAATCTGAGTTCCATCCCTAACACTCGTGTAAAAAGGGAGGTGTGTGCTGCAGCCCATAGTGTGTGGCACATGGGACTGGGGTGCTGAAAACAAAAGGATCTCTGGATCTCTGGATCTTGTTGGCCAGTCTAGAACTGCACAGCTCCAGGTTCAGTGAGAGGCCTTGTCTTAAAAATAAATGTGGAGAGGGACTGGAGTTGTGGCTCTGGGGTTAACAGCACTTACTGCCCTTGCAGAGGACCAGGGTTCAGTTCCCAGACCCACATAGCAGCTCACAACCACTTGGAACTCCAGTTCACAGGGATCTCGTGCCCTCTTCAGACCTCCATGGGCTCCTGCACAAATGTAGTGTATATACACACATGCAGGAAAACACGTATACACACAATTACATATATACGGTGGAGAGCAATTGAGGAGGAGAACACTTCCATTGACTGACTATTGGTCCTCACACGTATGTGGACACAAACACACACACATGAAGCAGTCCATGAGGAGACACAAGCACCAAGCTTAGGGACAGACACTGCAACCAGTCACTGGAAATATCCAGAGATGAGAACATCTGTGAGACAGAAGGAACAGAAGCCAAGAAGACATCCTATGCTGGTCATGGGGACACAAGTCTGTCACCCCAGCACTCAAGAGACTGAGGCAGGAAGATGAGACGTTTGAGGTCATTCTGGGCTACACAGTGAAATCCTGCCTCAAAAATCTAAAATTGCATCATGGATGTGGAAATGTCATTAGTACTGAGAGTGAAAAGGCACTGGAAGGCCTGACAGCTGATCAGAGCCAACGGAGAGAGGAGTGGAGATTACAGAGCCAGGGTGTGAGACACATAGGCCATACCAAGCTTGAACAGCAGGGCTTAGAAGAGCAGGACCAGCAGGGAAATGGTGCTGCCAGCAAATAAGCTCACCACAAAGGACCCTGAAGAGGCAATAGCAGTCACAGTAGATCCCTCAGTACTTGCCTCAAGGGGCAGAAGGCAGTCGCCCAACCTCTTCAGGGCAAGCCACTTCCTCCCAGACAAATGAACCCTGCCCACTTAATTACCTGCCCTGCCAAAGACACAGAAGAAGACCCATGGCCACCTCCCCTGCCTGCCTACTAGACAGGTTTTCTCCATTCACCAAGCTCCAGACTTCTCCTTCCTCAGAGCCTTGCCTGGGCTTCAGCTGGTACCCACCTGGCCTCAGTGACATTGGCAGGGCTGCCTCTGCACACCTCCAGCTGCACATAGCCGGAACAGTTGACCCGGCTCCAGTCGGGGTCACAGACAGCCAAGAAGCTGGGTCGCAGACGGCCAATCATGTACTTGGCCAGGTCAGTCAGAGACTGGCTCACAGCGGCCCCAAACAGGAAGGTCCCCAGCACCTTGTAGATGGCAGCCACATAGTTGTTGAAGTCAGAGCGTGAATAGAGACGCTCTGTGTACACCAGGTAGGCCTCCCCCGATGAGACCTGCCAATGGAACAGGTTACAGAGCACTGGGCAGACACTGCTCCCTCCGTACCCATCGGTTGGGGAGCTGAGCCCTACATACCTCAGGGCAGAGCTGACCCAGCCCCCACCCAAGCACTTTTGTGCCTTACAAGGATGACAGTGGCTGTGATGATGACCCCGGCCATGAGTCCATGGGTGATTGTGTCTGGACGGTACGGGTACCGGATGGAGTCATCGCCGCAGTAAAACCCTCGTTTGTATGGTGTGTTCACCAGGGTCAGGATGATGAAGGGCAGAGAGGCTGTGGGAAGCCAAGGAAGGTACATGGTTCTCCACAGAGCAAATCCCTACCCACGTGTTATCTGCTCTAGTATCATGGCCGCTTCGCCATGACCCCACTGGAAACACTCCAGTGCCCTTTTTTCTTTTCATTCAGCCACAGTTCTCCCTCTCAACTCTGCTCCCCCCACCACCTCCCTCCCCAGCCCACCCCAATCCACTCCTTCTCATGGGTAAGGGCATGAGAAGTCAACAAACCCCAATTGCCATCATAGGGCCTTCAACCTGTAATTGATGGAACCCAGACCCAGAGATCCACAACCAAGCAGCAGGCTGAGCTCTGGGAATCCAGTTGAAGAGAGGGAGGAGGGAATATATGAGCAAGGGAGGTCAAGATCATGGTGGAGAAATCTACAGAGACAGCTGAACCAAGCTCATGGAAACTCATGAACTCCAGACTGTACTAGGCCCTTGGTATGTGGGCGACAGTTGTGAACCTTAGACTAGCTAAGGGGCCCCTGGCATAGGACCGTGATACAAACCTGGTACATGAGCTGGCTTGTTGGAGCCCAGCCATTGAGCAGCTCTACCCTGATGTGCTCTGGCCTCACTTCAGGCCTCCCTAGAGCTGACTCAGCACCAGGGACCAAAGCCTCTACACACACACACACAAACACACACACACACTGCAAGCACAGTGACTCCCTCCCATCTCATTCCAGCACCCTCCTGATGAGCCACCCATGGATGGGGTCACTGTTGCTATTCATAGCTCCTATCCTGTGTAGAACCACATAGTCACCTTAGTGACAGTTAGTTGGACTGTCCCATCTGCATAGGAACACCAAGGGACCTTCTGTGTTCGGGGTGGGGCCCTGGAGACTGCTCACTGCCTGGGAAGGTAAGATCATCTAGTGACACAGAGTTAGACTGGAGGGCTGTCTCCCACAGCAAGGGCACAGCCTGAAGGCCATCCCTAGAGTGTCTGGTCTTTTTACTGTTCATTGATGTTTTGCCTATATGTTATAGACAATTGTGAGCTGACACATGGGTGCTGGGAATTGAACCTGGATCTTCTGGAAGAGCAGTCAGTGTTCTTAAGTGCTAAGCTGTCTCTCCAGCCCTGAGTCTCTGCTTCTTTTTTTTTTTTTCCTCTCTTTTTTCTTTTTTCTTTTTTCTTTTTTTGGCTTCATTCCAAGTTCTGAGCCAATGCCAGCTGCACACTTGACAAGATGGACCCAGCCCTGGATGTGGGCTGGGAAGCTCAGACCAAAGCCCAGAGACACAGACACTCTTGGAAAATAACCTGGCAGTCAAGCTGTGAACAGAGCTGCAACCTGGAGCCTCCAACCAAGGGTGGCTGGGAGGTGAGAGCCAGTCACAAGAATAGGACAGTGGATAGCACCTTGTTCCACAGGCACAGGTACACAGACACCCCAAAGAGGCAAACCTGGGCAAGTGCCCTGTGAACAGGAAAGTTGGGTGTGGCGGGCTCGACAGGCGTGGCTTTCAGGTCCTGAATGCCAGGAGAACACAAGGAGATGAACCTCCCCTCAGTATGCAAAGGGGAAACTGAGGGGCCCAGAAAACAATCCCTGACAGGGGCTGGTCCATCACAGTTCCGGAGGGCACATGATCCAAGGAGATACTAACATCATGAGGCTAAGAGGTGGAGCTAAAAAGGATGACAGACTCAGTGTCTCCTGGGAGGGGCTAAGCTTCATGACTGTGAGAGAAGGCTTGAAGGAGAAGAGATCAGAGGACACGAGGAGATGGCAATGAAGGAGAAGAGAGGATGAGGAGAGGGGAGAGGGTGAGAGAAGAGAGTAAAAAAAGGGGGGGAAGGGGTGAGAGGAAACAGAGATGAGGTCAGAGGAAACCGGAAATCCCTTATCTTGTTCATAGAAGGCAGCTACGTAAAAGAGTATGGTGACATCATCATGGAAGACAACTGGATTCAGCCAATCTGCTTACTGGACATCTCAGGCAGACCACAGCCACAGGGTCTGGGGACCTAAAAGCCCTGTGCATGGCTGGGCTGCATGGCAGGTGTGAGCCAGGACTGACTCCCAGCTATACCCACTCCTCTCCTCCCACCTTCCGTGGGCATCTTTAGGGGACGCTGTCCCCACCAATGCCTCCCTATCAGCACCAAAAGCCTGTGCTGACTAAGGGGAACAACAGGCTGGCATTGGCCTCCTCCTTCCTGCAGTGACTCCGGGTAGCTCCGCCTCTGGGGACCCAGGACTTTCCAAGGAAAAATGTAAACTATTTCCAAGTCCTCCAGTACCTGGCACACGGTTAAAGCAACAGACATGCTTTAATAAACCCGTACAGTCAAACAGGGTGCCCAAGGCTCGGGGATGTCCCACGGGGCCTCCTTGGTTGCCAAAAAGCAAAGCTGAGTAGAGTATCCTTCCGGGCTACGGAAGATGGGCCGAGAGGGAGATGCAGAATGGGGGAAGACAGACGACACCCTGTCACCGCCTTCGGGGTAGGATCCAGCCACAGTCCCCTGGGCCCCGAACAAACACTTGCCCTTTGTTCGCGCCTGGGGGGGTTCGGAATGCTCCTCCCCGCGGCCTGAACCGGACTGGCAGGTTTGTCTGTGTGAGCCTGGCCGTCCCCGCCTCCCGGGGGCACCGTGCTGGACCTTGGCCACGGGTCACTGGCCTGCAGGGTCCTGATGCCGCCCCGCCCGTGTGAGTCACACCGCCCCGAGGCACTGGAGCGACTTCCTGCTGCCGGGACCCCCGCCCCCAGCACACACACACACTCACACACACCGGGAACAGCCACAGGTAGACAGGCAGCCCGGATCCCGCCAAGAGCCCAGGAGGGATGGTAGGGCGCGCAGAAAGAAGTAGGAAGCGCCGGTCACCATTGTCCGCATCCAGAACGCATACTGGCAGGAGGCACCGAGGGAGCGTGGACCTGGGAGAGAGTTCCCGCACCCGGTCCCGAGACTCTTACCGACCAGCACGCACAGCACGTCCAGCAGCACGAAGACCCACCTCCGCTCCATGTCGCCCCCTCCCAGGGACGCCCGCGACCCCCGCTTGTCCCAGCTGTTCCGGAGCGTCCCAGCAGCCCCAGGATCACATGGCCATGGAAAGTGCCCGGCCCAGGGAAAGGGCTGGGCTTGACGAAAGGGCCGGGGCGAGGCGAAGGCGGGGCTGGGGCAAGGCGTGGCACAAAAGAAAGAGCAGAGGCAGGAGGAACAGGCAGGAGAGGGCGGAGACCCTGAGGGGTGTGTTTGCTACCTTGACCCGGGCGTGGAGGGCAGGGACTTCGGGGCTGGGAGGGGTCTCAGGACAAACAAGTCTCTAGGCTGGCATTCTGGTATCTCCGGGCTGAGTATAGGGCTCCAAAGCTGAGCATAGGGCTGAGTATAGGGTCTTCCAGCTGGAGTCTTCTGGCTGGGAGCGGCCACCAAATCTCTAGGTAGTAGGCTGGAGGTCACCCAAGTGTGCCCAGCACTTGGGCGGGGTTCTGCAGTTGTAATAAGGAGTTGAGGGTAGGGCAAGCCAACAATCACCTGGGCAGCACAAAGCTCACACACTCGGGAGTTGATCTCCTCAGCCTTTCCAAGAGAGGGAATCTGCACTGGACCCTCTAACACCTCTAAAACCAATAAGCACCGCAGCATGGGGTGACCGGGCTCAGGCAGAGACCCTCAGGCAGAGACCCTCTAAGCTAAGATCTTGTAGTCCCTGGCAGGTTAAAAGGTTCCTTGACACTTCGTGGAGGGAGGTTCAGGGTCAGTATCATGCCCCTGCTGTGTCCACTCTAGGGACCGACCACCACAGAGAATCTGAGGTTGACCCATGAATGGGCCCCAGCCTACCCTGTCCTGGGAGTGTCCTGGAGCCCTGGGCAGAGGACACTTGAGAGCCAAGGGCTTGTGGACTCAGGAAAGGAAGTCCAGGCTCCCAATACCCACTGTGGGCTGTGACCATGTGAAGGTGTAAGAGGCCACCGCATAAAGCCTCCACTCCAGAGATCATTGCAGCATTGGTGGCCACTGTTCTCCCAACATAGGGCTGTGTTTCAAGATGTTTAAGACTTGAGGACAGCGGAGGGCAGGAGAAGGACAGCTCCTGGATGAAAGTCCAGAATTCCTGCTGACCTGCTCCTGCGGGATGTCACCTAGGGTAGAGCTGTCCTGAAAGGTCCTGAGAGAACCCATGTGCCTGCTCTTTGGTGCTAGGAGGAGGCAGCACACAGTGACCTGTTTGTGGGTAGAGAGTCCCTGCACCCTAGAAGTGTCATTAAAGTTGGCAGGCAGCACCTTCAACATACAGTAACCTGCCAACCACTAGGGCTGGACAAGGACTGTGCAGAAACCTGGCTCCAGGTCTTCGTCTGTGTCCATGCCCTCCCCTACCTATGCCACAGGCCTGACCCTTAAAAGACAAGGGCATTCCTTGGTGAACTGGGCCATGATTGACAGGACTCTATCTGAGGACACTCTGAGGAGAGCCCCCCCCCCCCCGCCCCGACTCCATCATTCGATCACACCACCCAGCCATCCATCTAGAGCACATGACTCAGGTGCCAGGGTTCTATCTGCGACATATGTGGCCTGTCTCCTGGCCCCTGACAACTCGAATGAATGATAGCATCCTTCCTGCCCCCCTTTAACCTCTGTTTACCTGTGACCTAACCATAACAAGGTCTTAGCAGGTCAGGGTAACACTGCAATTCTGTGATGTTAGGGTCCCTTACTGAATGCCTACTGCATGGTGAGAGGAGAGCCAGAAAAGAGGTGATGGAGGAGACTGGGGCACTGGGCACGGAGAAGAGGATGGGGCAAGGACGCTCCCGAGGGAAGAAGGCTGGAAGAGGGTGGGTAGGAGGAGGACCGAAGGTGGAAGGGAGGCAGACTGGAGGAGGGAGGGGCTGGAGAAGGTGAGGCTGGAAGAGAGTGAGGAAGGAAAAGGGATGTGGCTGGAGGACTAACAGGAGGAGGGCGGAAGCTGGGGGATGAGAGGGAGGAGGGCGGAAGCTGGGGGATGAGAGGGAGGAGGGAGGAAGCTGGGGGATGAGAGGGAGGAGGGAGGAACTGGAGGATGAGAGGGAGGAGGGAGGAACTGGAGGATGAGAGGGAGGAGGGCGGAAGCTGGAGGAGGCTGAGAGAACAGGCTGGAGAAGGGCTGAGGCTGAAAGAGCGTGAGGATGCTGTTTGTTGATGGAGAAAACAGGGTCTGGAGGAGGGCTGTGGCCTGCGGAGTGTGAGGAAGGAGGAGGGTGAGGCTAGAAAGGATGAATGGGAAGGGGAGGGTAGAGGATCTGGAGCCTGGATAAGCAGCGAGGCTGTGGGAGAGATGAGCCTTCATGGACTCTTTCTCCCGTCCTTCCCCTCTTGGGAGGATTTGGGTCAGTTGCTAAAAATCCTTGGGCAGTATCAGCATTAAAACCTTGTAGAGGTGGCAAAAATTAGGATTAAGGTTAGGATTGGGGTCATGGCTCCTAATCCATTACCAGCATGACCACACAGTGAGGACCTTCCCTAGCAGAATTCTCCCACCAGGCCATGCTGAGCCAAGCTGCCTAACCAGTAGAGGAGCATGGGCTGGGAGCCTGGCCTTCCCCTGGGGCACAGGAGACTTGACTAGTCCTGCTGTCTTGCTAGCTTCCTGCTCCCACAGGGCATTGTTGGTCCAGGGCAATGGAGCTCAGGGTTAGCTCTGGCCCTGGGGACTCATGGCTACTGAGGCATCAGTGTCTCTCTGAAGGAATGCTGGGAAGTGAGCAGAGGGATCTACGTGTATTAGACACCACTCATATACACACAGCCTTGGCTCCCCATTTCTCTGTTTCAGTGCCTCCCTCCCACAGTCAGGGTTAGGGTCCCACATGATCTGATGCAAGCAAGATGCAGACCAAGGCAGGAAATTTGGGTGCATTCCTGAAGACAGACCCTGCAGCCTAGGTGCTCTGGAGATCAGCAGTTAGAAATAGGGTCAAGCAAGCAGCGGGCAGCCTGAAGAGTGGGGACCCGATGTACTGTGGAACTGGCCTTCTGCTGTCCCTGAGCCCTCACCCCACGCCAGTCACCTGCAGGGCCCAGGCTGTGCATCTCCTGCCCTTGGCCCAGCTGCTCCCCTGCTCGAGAGCATCAGGAAGCAGTGGCTGGACAATGCACAGACCACCAGCATGCAGGGGACCAGAGATGGCTGAGCAGAGCACAAGTGTACCAGTAACAGTGGATAACACAGCAGTGGTGAACTGTCAGACACAGGACATGTGTGAGCTCTTGCTTCAGCTCCCACACCTCTCTTCAGACATGGCTACCTCCTTCCCTGCTGCTGCTCACAATGGGCAAGGGACTCCATGGCAGATAGAAGAGGGTTGAGTCTACTATCTAGAGATAGATACTTTGGTGGCCCGGTTGCCATTACACATCCCTGCTGGCATGAATGATAGGTGTCTTTCTGACGGTCAGACCTCCATAGAAGCAGAGCTTCACACCCACAGTGGACCACCTGCCCTCAGTTTGCAGCACCCCCCCCCCATGAGTGTGTCTCTGGAAATCTACACTGAGGCTCTACACATCCCCCTCAATCACCACTTCCGTCATGCCTCATGCCAGCCACAAGGCCTGGATCCAGGCAATGCCAGTCTTTGATGACTGCCTGGGTGGGGCTGCTGGATGAAGCAAACAAAAAGGCAAAGCCCAGAGGGTCAGAGTAGCACGGCAATAAGCCATTATCAGCAGAAACGTAATTCTTATCCATCATGGGAATCTGAATACCCGAATTTTACCTGGTGACACCATCAAGGGAGCTATAGGCTGGGAGACTGAAGACCACTGAGAAGTGAACAGAAGTTTAGACAACAGAGTCAGGCCTGGGCCCATCATATCCCAGAGCTCTGACCAAGCCAGAAAGCCTGAGGCTCAGGGCAGTAGAGGGCCCAGATCCTCTAGCACCAGGAGCCTTTCGCCCTCCTCCAAGGCTGTCTCAAGAAGCCCCATCCAAGCTCTCTCAAGCCAACATCCACTTGCTCGAGCCAGCACAGACTCCCAGACTTGTACACAAAAGCCTTCATCCCAGTGCAAAGAGGCCTGGTCCTGAGGGAGGTTCTGGCCTGAGGTATGGGCTGAGTGCAGGGACAGCACTGGTAGGAACGGCCTGCAACCATTTGAATTCACGAGGGTGGCCTGGCATCTGCCCCAGCTGCAGATGGCGAGGGCTGGTGGCCCAGCTCTGCTCCCTAAGTCTTCAGTGCCCCTTACAAAGCAGACACAGATGCTGACTGACAAGCACTGACATCACCAGTCAGCAGGACAGAGCTCAGGGTGGCTCCTCCTGATCCTGGCCCACCTTGTGTCCCAACCTAAACTGGTCCCCCAACACCCTCCCAGGCTCACTACAACCTCTCTGGATTTCCAGACCTCTTGGCCTAGAAGAGTGTTCTATAGCTGGTCCAATGCTCCCCAAAACCATGCACGGCATGCCAGACACAGCAACCACTCTTCTCAACTGTCCCTGCACACTCAAACAGAAAATCCCATCTCACTATGCCTATGAGACCCAAGAAATCTCACCCAAGGATCTGTTGGCAGGGCTAGAATGACTCAGGACTTCCACAGAGGACAGCAGGGCTGCCAGCCACAAACCAGGCAGTATGGGAAACAGGGTGACCCGTTCCCACCAGCCTCCCAAGACTGATTTACTTGGCTACACCACATTTAAGACTCACATCCTCCACCACAAGAAAAATCACAGTATCACCTAACCAGGACTCCTAGACACCAAGAGGCTGAGCCAACCAGAGCACCTGCATGAGTCTGACCTAGGCCCTCTGCTTATGTTACGGTTGTGTAGCTTTGTCTTGTGAGACTCCTAACAATGGGAATGGGGCTGTCTCTAACTCTGTTGCCTACTTTTGGGACCCTTTTTCTCCTGGGTTGCTTTATCCAGCCTTAATACGAGGGTATATGCCTAGTCTTATACTACTGTAACTTGATATGCCAGGTTTGGTTAATATCCATGGGAGGCCTGCTCTTAAGAGAAACAGAGGAGTGGATGGAGGATGATGGAAGGAGAGAAGGGACTGGGAGGGGAGGAGAGAGGGAGAGATGTAATATGGGAGAAAAACAAAAACAAAAAACTCAAGTCCTCAGAAACAGCCGGACAGGAAGCAAAGCTGATGTGGAAGTGAACTGAGAGGATGAGACAAGCGGGTACAGCCTTCTACCCCCCCCAAATCTGCAATTACGGGGCTTGTCTAAAATACAGGTACGCTGGACATGGTGGCTCTACAACCGTGTTCGGGTGGAAGCTTCACCCCAGCCCCTGGCATCCATAAACCCAGAGTCTGGGATGTTCTGGCGGAAGCTTCATCCCAAGACCCCTCTCATCTCTCTCCAAACCCCCCTGCATTCATATAGCCTGCCAAGTAACAACCCTTCCCCCAAAGATGCTCAAAACGACTCCCATAGGGTATTTAAACTGTCCCCCAGAAAATAGACTGGTTTTCCGGTATCTCTTTCCTGTCTCCTCTCTGGGGGAGGCTGGAAAATCATCCAGGAGCATGGTGTCCACTAAACGTGGGCTTTTCTAGTTTGGTTTGATTTGGTCTGATTCGGATTGCTGCATCGGTGGAGAGGCTTATCGAGGTGCAGAAACTTCACCCAGTACTCAGGAAACTGAGAAAGAGGAATAAGCAAAAACTTGAGGCCAGCCTGGGCTTTGCAGCAAGTATGGGGATAGTGTGGACTAAAAACAATGAACTAAAAGTAGGGCTAGATACAGATAGCTGGCTCAGCAGCTTGACTGCTAATCAGGGACTCACAAGATGGGGAGAACCAACTCCCCCAGGTTGTTCCCTGACCTGCCATGACATACACGCATCCACTGATACATATACACACAAATAAACAGAAAAACATGGCTGGAAATATGTTCATGGTACACAGCTCGTCATGTAAAAGGCCTCAGGACAGATAGACAGACAGACATGGTCACGGACACACACACACACACCCAGCCCTCTCCGTCCAAGCATAATGGCAAGTTCCAGACCAACCTGGTCTACAGAGTTTGAGGCATCTTAAGCTACACAGCAAGACCCTGTCTGTAATCAACACAGAAAAACCAACACATAAAATAATATACAGTAACTACTACATAATATAAAGAGACAGCAAATACAAGGAGAGTTTTAGCAGAAAAATTAAAAATGATTCATGACTGGACAGGATATCTCAGCATCAGGTTAACAGGGGCCATCTGACAGAGGGGTGGATGGGAACAGACCCACTGGCCATACAGACGCCAAGCTTCCACAACAGGAGATTCTCAAATGCCACGCTTCCTTCCTCTGCCTTGGGCCCCACTGTTTGGGTCCAGTTGCCCTGTCCCTGCCCAGTCTGTCTGCTGTGCCCAAGGAAGTGATGCCAGGTTCAAGTTTCCAATGGTGACCACACACAGAATACCCTCCCCAACCTACTGTCCCAGCAAACACTGGTCTCTGCCTTAAGTGTCTGCTCTGCCACCAGCTCCAGGCAAAGTCGACTGGAACTCCATGTTTGAGCTTTCTCGGCCTCTTCCAGGCTTCCTGTATTGTGTGTCATGGAGCCCTGTGGCCCTGTGTGATCTAGTATCCTCATGCCTCTCAGCTGCACTCTACTGTGCAGTCATACTCTTGCCCAGGGTCCCCAACGGGGTGACAAGGGCAATGTAGGTTCCCCAGCTCCTGCCAAGCCACCATGAGACACCCCGGGCTTCAAATCAATTTAATAAATAAAATAGCATTGGGCAAAGGCAGTCTCGCATCACAGTGTCCTCGGTGGGGCGAGGGACAGTCGAGTCCAGCCACAGAGGCTCACACAGCACCACTCTGCCAACACCGGGCGGAGCTGCCTGCCCAGAGACCCCACTCCGAATTGTAAACACCAACATAAATAAAACGAGGGAGGCCAAGGACAAGACGGACCCAGCCATCCTGCTAGGAGCCTCCAAAGAAATGAGACCCTCAGAACAGGGGCGTGGCAGGGTGGTGCTTCCAGAGCTGTACCCCAAGATGCCCCAAGGGGAGGGGCAGGAAGGGAATGGACCACCTGCTCCTCACCCACCAGGCTGCTGAAGCCCCACCTCGGTGCAGGGTGGGGGTGCGGGCAGGAGGCAGTTGGGGTATAAAGTGCGGCTTTTCCTGAAGTGGAGACGGTGAGGGCCGAGAAAGGGTGGCCACAGGGCGAGGTATATGGCTCTGTGCCCCAAGGTCCCACGCAAAGCAGAGGCTGGGGGCCACAAGCCCGCTGCGGTGGGGAAAGAGCTGGCCTGTGGAGGGTGCCCGGGCAGAGGCTGCTGGTGCGGGATGAGTCCTGCCCAAAGTCCCAGGCAGCACTGCCTGCCCAGCCTCTGCTGGCTGAGGGACAATGGCTGGCTCCATGTTGGGATGGGCCCTCTCCAAGCCCAGCTGCCAGGTTGGCTCGGCGGCACAGAAGCAGCCTGGGGCTGTGGCGGTGCTGGATGCTGAGGTCTGGGGTCTGTGTGGCCCTGGCCACTTCACTGAGTCCCATCATGATCTGAAGCAGAGGAGGCACCACACAGGCCTGCGTGGGAGAGGTCAGGAAGACTGACAGGCAGGCCTGGCAGTGCTGCCGTGTCCATTCTGAGCACTCACGCCCACAGATGACCGGGGGTCAACAGGTCATCACGTTGCACCTAGGGGAAACCATAAGAAAGGGTCAGTGGCCAAGGAACCCAGGCCTCACCAATCCCCACCCACTGCCACCCAAAATGCAGCTCTGTCACTGCCTGGACAGGCTGGTGCAGAGTGGAGAGCAGCATGGCACCTGCACCCACTTGCAGCTTTGTGTGCAATGAACATATTGCTGAGCTGAAAACTAAGGAAGCCAGAGGAGGTACAAACATCTCAGGGCCTCCTGGTCCCAGTGGCTTTCCAGAGTGTTGGCGCAAGCCTCCAGGACCTCCTCACACTTGGCATTTTGTGTCTGCAAAGCCAGCGCTTGTGTGTGCTGCTGCTGAGTTCTTCCAGCCCAGCCAGTGCTGCAGTGGCCTCTGAACCTTGGCTGCACCTGGGGAGTCACTTCCCTGGGCGCTTGCTTTGAGGAAGGGGTCCCTAGAGGCAGCTTGGCCCTGGGCACCGACCAGCCTGTGGAAGGTGCTAAGGGTGACACTCACTGTGACAAAGGCTCTGAACGCAATGTGGAGGCTGGGCATGTGGGGTGGCCAGTCAGGAAGGGATTCACATCCCCAATGCCAATGAGTCCAAATTCAGTGACCGACAAGGCCACCTGTGCCGGGGCCATGGGCTCTGCAGTGTCCTCGCTCAGATCCACAGGGCTGGACACAAGAGGCAGCTCCTCAGGTAGGGCAAGGTCCACAGCCAGCCTGGGGCTGGTGCCCGGCTCTGGAGCAGGAGTGGCGGCTGCAGGAGCAGCAGCAACCACAGGTGAGAGGTCAGCCGGGGAGGCCAGGCTGCTGGGCTGCTGTAGTGAGGCCACAGCAGGGGGCTCATTCAGCTGCTCGAAGGGATGTGGTCCTGGCTCCGAGGACAGGAGATGATCCGAGCCTGCTCCAGGCTGATCAAGTCCACCAGCTGCAACATCCACACTAGGCTGCTCTGAAGGGAGAACAGGAGGAGCGGCATGAGCAGAGGCTAGGCCCCCATAGCCCCACGTTCCTCTCTACGGTCTCATTTATGTGGGGCCTCCTTAGCCAGCTATGCCAGTGGGCTCAGCCACGGAAACTATGAAGTCAGGAGCGGGCCATGTCCACAGCTTTGTAAACAGGCATCAGAGGACCCAGAGACGAAACACCAGAACTCTGCTGGGAAGTGTGAACACTGGACGGTTCTACAAACCCACAAGCACCACACAGCACAACTACAAGGCACAACCTCGTAGACTCAGTGCCAGAACACTGAAACGAGACCTCTGCTGACAAACAGACTTGGAAAGCGGGAGTCCTTACTCATGTCTCCCGGTGTGAATGTGTTTTTGTCCCCTCCCAGTCACAGGGTTGGCGGGGGCAGGACCAAGCTGGCCCACTGCTCAGTGTGGAGACTGCGTGGTGCAAGCTTTGGGTTCCCTGTTCTCACCCACAGTCCCACCTCATGTGAACTCACCCATGGGCACCCCTGCTTCAGACTCCTGCTCAGGGCGCAACCGGGCAGGACCATCAGAGTCAAGGCCATCCAGGTCCTGCTCAGCATCCCTGTGAAGAAAGGGCTGTGAGGAGAAAGCCAGGGAAGCAGGAAGGGACACCCCACCACACCCACCCTGGCCAGATGGCTAATATGAGCACGCACGTGGTTCCAGAGGAGACGAACTTCCTCCGGCCCAGCCGCGTCTGCTGGGCAAAGTAGTCGTACCGCTCAGATTTCTTCCACAGGTAGTAATACTCCACACACTCGCCCACCGACCGTGTGCGCACCTGTATGGACCACAGGCATGCTTTTGGCCTCACTGCACAGTTGCAAGCCACAGGGTTGCAGGCAGGAAAGGCTTCCCAGAGGGACCCATGAGACATCACCTACTGCCCAGTCCCCACCAGCGCTCTATCGACTAGCCTGCAGCCTTCTCTCCCTGACCCTCAGATCCATGAGCAGCAAGCTAAGCACAGAACAGTGCAGACAACGGTACAAGTCCAGGATACTGGCCCATGGGAGCCAGTTGCTAATATGAACATGGGCTTGGAGCCACCCTGAAGACAAAGCTGAGGACATGCACTGCAGTGAGGCCCAGTGCTGCCCATCCACACTGTCAAGCCCCAGGAGACACACCTCATGCACGTTCACAAGGTTGTTTCTGGGGTTTCCATGAGGAAAGCCCAAGCTGCATATGGCTGGGGTCCTGGATGAACCAAAAAGGTAAAAGACTGTCAACTGGGAGAGAATTCAATGTGACCAGCCACCTCACGTTCCCATCGCCATGGTGGACTGCACCTTCAAATCTCGACCAATAACAGACGTCCTCAAGATGTTTGTGGCTAAAGGCTTGGTCACAACAACAAGTAAGTGACTAATACAGAAAACTAGTACTGAGGTGACATTGGCTGAACAGACCCGACCACATGGTCCACAAGTGCCACTGAGTGGAGGGACCTGACCTGTGGTCAACACGTGCCTCTGGGTGGAGGGACCAGACCATGTGGGAGGAACGTGAAAGAGTTTAGAACTAGCTGGGAGACGGTGACGCTCGCCTTTTATCCCAACACTCGAGAGGCAGAAGCAGGTGGATCTCTGTGAGTTCGAGACCAGCCTTGTCTACAAGAGCGAGTTCCAGGACAGCCTCCAAAGCCACAGAGAAACCTGTGGGGGGAGGTGCGGAGGGGGGGAGAAAACAAGAGTTTAGAACTATGAGCTAGAAGCTCTAGGCTCTAGCTCCCAGCAGAGCTTCTCGGCCATGCTGGTGGGAATTCAGAAGGGCAGAGAGTGAAGAGAGATGTACAGTGGAAGCCACAAGCTTCCCAAAGGGAAGCCTGAGACCATCCGTGCTACAATTTGGCAAAAAGTCTAGCTTCCTCCTGTCTGGTTGCTGAACACTGAAGTGGGGCTGAACTCAAAAGTAACAGACACAGCTGGGCAGTGGCGCACTCCTTTAATCCCAGAAGTCAGGAGACAGAGGCAGGCAGATCTCTGAGTTGGAGGCCAGCCTGGTCTCCAGAGTGAGTTCCAGTATAGCCAGGGATATGGAGAGAAACCCCGTCTCAAAAAGAAAAAAGGAGGTAAAAAGGTAACAGGCATAGCTACTCCATGGAAGAAATTTCAAGATAGGACAGCACACTCACTGCGCACTATCAAGACGGGACAACAGCAGCTGCAGCCCACGCTCACTGCTCACTGCACACTGCGCTCGGTCAGATCAATAGTAAGAGAGAACAGAGAGAACACAACATGAGATTCAGTGGAAAAACGGACCTCAAGCAAGATCTCAGCTACTGATCCAGCTTCAAGCACGAGTCCCTATGCCCTGCAATGGGAGAGTGGAGTAGAGCAGAAACCAGCACTGAAGACCCTGGCTGTGAAAACCCAAATTCACTTGAAAAAAGAACACCACACTGAGGTCACTGAAGGGACCCCTTCCTCAAAGCAAGCGCCCAGGGAAGTGACTCCCCAGGTGCAGCCAAGGTTCAGAGGCCACTGCAGCACTGGCTGGGCTGGAAGAACTCAGCAGCAGCACACACAAGCACTGGCTTTGCAGACACAAAATGCCAAGTGTGAGGAGGTCCTGGAGGCTTGCGCCAACACTCTGGAAAGCCACTGGGACCAGGAGGCCCTGAGATGTCATTGTGTAAAGCTGGGAAGGCAAAGCCCCACTTCCAGTGAAGATGCCAGGATGCTGGAGGCACCTGAACCACAGGACATTTGCCAGAAAAAAACTGCAGGCAGAGTAGAGCTGGCCCCAAGAGGCTACATGCGCCACGGTAACAGGGGAAGTGGCAGGGCTCAGGCCACTGGAGCCCAGACTGTGAGCAGGACACAGAGCTGCATGTGGGTGCAGCCACGCCGAGCCCTAGCAGGGCTTCCGACTGTCTTCCATTGCTATGAAGAAAGAACAGCAATGTCCATCGAGCAGCACTGCACACAAGTATGGGCTTACAGGTTTGCTTTGGTTTTTTGTTTGTTTGTTTTCAAGGCAGGGTTTCTCTGTGTAACAGTCCTGGCTGTCCTGGAACTCTCTCTCTCTGTAGACCAGGCTGGCCTCAAACTCAGAGATCTGCCTGTTTCTGCTTCCCAAGTGCTGGGATTAAAGACATGTGTCATGCTCGGCTACTTACTCATGTGTTTGAGTATTTACCTGCATGTATGTTTATGCACCATATATGTGCCTGGTATACCTGAAGTCAGAGAAGGTGTCAGATCTCTTGGAACTGAAGCTATAGTCATTGTAAGGCACCACAAGGTGCTAGAAATCAAATGGGGTGCTCTTCAAGGACAGCCAGTGCTCTTACCACTGAGCCACCTCTCCAGCCTGTAACTTATATGTAGACTTTGAAGGTCACAGCTGAAAGACTACATCAAGTCTCAGAAGACAGTGACATCTGACTTATGAACTATGCAGGGACAGGACAGGAAGCTGGAAGAATTCCCAGCAGGAGCCCTCCAGGAGCAGGGAAGGAATGTGATGAGTGAAAGTGAACTCCGGTGTCATTATGAGAGACAGACTGCGAGAGTGAATCTTGTCAACCTAACGGGATTTGCAGTCACCTAAGAGACACTCATAGCTTGGCTTGTCGAGGAGTCTCCAGAGAGATGTAACTGGTTATAGAGGACACACCCTGAATGTAGAAGGCACCATGTGATAATTAGGGATCCTGAGTGAACAGAAAGGTAAAAATCAAAAAATGAGCAGACAACGTATTCAGGCCACCGCAGCTGGGGACTGAACATAATCCTTCTTTGTCATGAGAAGCTACCTTTCAAACTGGGCCCAACACGGGCATTTCCTTAAAGCCCTTCCACTCCAGTATTTCATCACAGCGGAGGGAAGCAGTCACAGGGAAGTGACAGACAGGACACAGATGCAGTGACAAGGAAGTGATGGACAGGACATGGGTTCAGATACCAGGCCTCACCTGTGCTACACCTGGCAGACCATCATCCCATGGCCACCATGCATCCATAATCCCACAGATGTGTCAAGCTAAAACCTAGGACACTCCTACTTTGATGTCCCCAGCAGTGTCCTACCAACATCCACAGGGGCCCTCCCACCTGACTTCTGACTCACAGCCCCACCCCTGCCCAGGACACAGCACTTCACAGAGACCCAGTATCTGGACACACCTGCTGCCCAGAGAGCCGGCCTGGCAGGCCCCAGGAGAGACCCCAGGCTTCACAGGCTCCTCATGCCTCTCTGCATCCTAGACAACAGGCACAGTCTGTCACCAGAGGAGTTCAACAAGGTTGTGCCAAGCCCCTGGATAGCAGATGCACTCCTGCTTTGACAGTTCAGGGCTGAGCACTGCCTCTGGCCAGCTCTAGGCAATCAGACCAAGCAATAGCCCTGTGACACCCCAAGCCCAGAACCCCTGTATCACCACTCACTAAAGATGACACCAACACCTCCCAGGTGAACAGGTTCCCAGGGTACAAGGCCAGATCAAGGCTGGGCTACCAGCACTACAACCAGCAGGGGCAAAGGCAGGTACAGAGAGCTGTATGACATGTCAACCCAGAGCAGGGCCTGTGGCACTGAAGCAAGGCAGACACCCACGAGGCACTCAGTGACCCAGGCATCATGCTCCAGTGTGGAGCACTGAGCCAGCAAGCACCACAGAAGACCCAAAGGTGAAGGGGGGGAGGGTGAAAAGGAGCCAACTTAGGCAAGGGAGCCTCATTCTTTGGGGTGAGAAAGGGCCGAGTGAATGTGGCCAAGACCAGGGGGAGCCTTCGACAGGACGGATCTGGCAGGAGGGCCTCACCCACCTTGTTAGCCTGGATCAGGTGGAAGTTCTTCCCATGAACACGGAAGCCATGTTCAAAGTTCCTGCACTCCTCCTCGCTCCAGGCGCAGAGTCCGTCTGCAAAGAGTGGGGTGCTCAGACAGCTCAGGGGCAGAGAGAGGAGGGGAGCCCAGGATTGCAGCTCACCTCGGATCACCTTTACATTGAACCTCAGCCTGCGCAGGGCCTCCTCCACGTTGAAATTACACTTCACCAGCTCGTACAGCGCCTGGGGCAGAGCAGGGTTTACATTTCTCACCAGTCTACCAGAGCCCGCACAGAGGACACCACACCCCATGCTGCACCCGCACCACGGCCCCAGAGCCACGTGCTGCACCCGCACCAGGGCTCCCAGAATTCCAGTGGTGCTGGCACCTTGGCCAACAGCCATCAGGGTGCCTGCACTGTCACACCAGGAGTGACATGGAACGCTGTCACCACTGCCCCTCACAAGTGGATTCAATGTGCCATCCCACAGCCAACTGCCTTACCACTCCCTGGCTGTGCCCCATGTGTGCCCCCTACCTGTTCACTGTCTTTAACCACCTCGCCCTCTGGAATCTGGGGGCCGGCCATCTCCTGCCACCTCCGCTTCACTGCCCTGTACAAGAACTCCTCCACCTCCCGCTCTGGGAGCACGCTGGGGCTCCACAGCAGCTGGTCTTCATTTTCATAAACTGTGGGGAGAGGCGGAGAGTCAGGTGTGGAAAGGCCGCTCACACCGGGGCAGGCACCTCAGCACTTCCCAGTGGGTGGAACCAACTCCTGGCTCATGCAGCTCCGTGTCACATGGACCCAAGTGCTATGAGCACTGAGGGAAAAGTTAGAGGGCAGTGGGGGGGGGGGCAACAAAGTTGGGGTGTGAAGCCAGCAAACTGAACCCACCAGCAGATTTCAAGTGGTTCTGAAGAGGCTATGAGTACTTCCCCTCAGGGTGTCACAAACAATCCCAGAGGCAGTGTCACTCAAGTGTGCCCATCTGCAGACAGAGCTTCAGCACACAGCAAACACGGCAGAAACAAAGGAGAGAGAGAGCAGTGGTGCTCGCCTATGATCCTAACATGTTGTGTGTGTTGTGTTGGCCAGTCTCCACACAATGTTCCAGACCAGCCTGAACTACAACAGAACCTGTCTCAAAAAGGGGGAATGAAACAAATAAGAAAAACAAACAAACAAACAAACAAAACACAAAACACACAGACTGAAGTCTATAAACTCAGTCAAATCTCCATGTGTTCAAGGCCAGCCTACTCTACATAGGGAGTTCCAGGCCAGCCTAGGTTACAAAGAGAAACCTTGTTTCAAAAAATAAAACAAGTAAAGCCAAAAGTGAACCACAGCCCAGGCAACTTCATTGAAGAAACAACATATGCTTCATGGGACATGCTCAGTCTTCCCCAATCTGAAAAAGAGGCAACTTCAACACTTCCACAGGACAGCTTAACATTGGTGTTAACACTTGACAAGAGACAAAAGTTTGACTGCAAGCCACCACCTGTGAGCACATACAAGCCCGTGAAAGGCAGCCTGGGGGGAATCTCTCCAGGCAACTCGGGAGCAGGCGGTGGCTGCAGACATGGGCAGCGGTCACCTGCTGCTGCCCAGCAGAGCTGGCCTCTCCAGACCCTCAGTGTTCACCTGCCTCTCAATCCATCCTTCAGGCATGCTTCCATTTAGTGCCTGGCCATGGTGTGGTTGGGAACCCGTGGCTGAGCGTGTGGCTGAGATTCACTATGCAGGGTCCCCCTCAAACGCAGACCAGTGTGTCTGCACTTATAGGAGCCAAGTTGGGGAAAAAGGTCCCTAGGATATGTCTCATACTGCTTCCTGAACACCATGAGGCAACCCCCTCTGTCACACACTCCCCATGCCATATTCTTTTGTGTGGGCACATGGGGCCCAACAACCAAGGATCGACCCTCTGGAACTTTGAGCCAAAATATACTTTTTGTGTATGTGTGCACACGTGCGCGTGGGGGCTGGGGTGAGGTCTGAAATGAACCCTTCCGCTGTGACTTCCACACATCTGTCATAGCAGCAGCAACTAAGCAACTACTGTACGGTTGATCTGATTACCCTACCCTCCAACACTGTTCCACTGGTCTCCATGAGACATACAGTGGCCTGCGTGGATGACACCCACTCCAGCTCCACAAACAAAAAGTGCCAAGGACAGCATAGGGCACAACAGTTGATGAGAAGGAAGAGCCTAGCCTCCCTGCCACCGCACACACATGTGCTGAGTGCCCCAAAAGCAGACCAAGTGTTGTCTGCAGCCTAGAGAGCATAGTGGCCAGACCATGGGCCGCAATGGGGACAATCCATCATGTCAGGGCTGCTCCAGAATGTAGGCTGGCCCAACAACTGTGAACCTGGCCAACTGCCCTTCACCACACTGGCCCGATCCAGAGCACACACCGGACACCCAACAACACAACTTAGGTCAGCAGCTAGACAGAGGGGCTCTTCATCTGTTGAGGCTTCGGCCCTGAGCACTGACTCTGAGCATGGCACAAGTGAGGACAGGTTCCATGCCACATTGAAGGACCCACAAGTACAAAGATGGGATAGCCTAGCCAGTAATGGCGCTTGCTGCCAAGCCGGACAATCTTGAGTCTGAGCCGTGGAACCCACATGATAGGACAATCCTACAGGTTATCCTTGGACCCCACGTGTGCCTGAGTATTCGTGCACACACACCCACAAAATGTAAATACAACGTGTATATAAAAATGTAAACAAAGGCCTTTAATCCCAGCACTTGGGAGGCAGAGGCAGGTGGATTTCAGTGAGTTCAAGGCCAACCTGGTCTACAAAACAAGTTCCAGACAGCCAGGGCTGTTACACAGTGAAGCAAAACAAAACAAAAAAAAAGTAAAGAAGCTAATTTTTCCCAGTGAATGACATAAAATATACACAACAACCCACAAAGCACTGGACACATATTGTACAAAAGGACAGAGACTGAGGCCATCCTAATGGGGGGGGGGGGTGTGAGCAGGGGCTACAGAACAGAAGCAACCCAGGTTGTGTCCAAAAAATGCAAATAACTCCTACAATCCCAAAGGGCGCCATCAGCACACAGGGGAATGCTCCATCCACCATCCACCTGGGGACAGTGTGACACCAACCAGGCAATGAATGCGCAGCTAAGGAACACTGGACATGCGGGGGCAGCACACACACCCTGCGCAGGCAGCACACAGAGGTGGTGCCCAGAGCAAGGCCACAGGGAGGCACTGCCACCAGAGGACCATGGAAGAACCTAAATGACACAGAAGGCTGGGTGCACACCAGGTCCGGGCTCAAGGACACAGTGAGGTATGCATAGGTGCTGTGTTGGGTAAGTGTCTCTTATGCCCCACCCTGAGTACCCCTGTACCTTCGGGCACACCTTGCACAGCCCACATCGAAGCAGTCACCCTCTACAGGGTCTCTGACCTCGGCTGCTGGGCAGAGCAAGGAGTGCTCTATCAGTGGTCCTGGCCCTGAGGGCTTGGGGCAAGAAGTCCAGACAGGAAGTGACCTCCCAGGTCAAGGGACAATTAGGGGACATGGGAGCAGCAAGTATATAGGCCCAAAGAAGATACTAGACCCGTTCAGGGAGGGAATGGTGCTGCTGGCAGTGCTGGTACAGACAGGGCGGTGGGAACCACGGACTGGGCCAGGGATGGTACTTGGTACTATGGTACTGCTAACGATGGTCTATTCCACCACAGACAGCAATCAGAAGCTTGCTAAGAAGGTGCTACCTAAGCCGGGCAGTGGCGCACACCTTTAATCCCAGCACTCGGGAGGCAGAGGCAGGCGGATCTCTTTGAGTTCGAGACCAGCCTGGTTTACAAGAGCGAGTGCCAGGACAGCCTCCAAAGCCACAGAGAAACCCTGTCTCGGAAAAAAAAAAAAAAAAAAAAAAGAAGGTGCTACCTATTCCCAGAGCCCCTGGACAGGACCCACAAGGCCTCCTGAACAACTTACTCTTGTCACAATGCCGGTTCAAGTGCAGGATATTGAGGTCAGCTTGGAACTGGGGCCCCACCATGATCTCCTGCAGAAGCAAGAGCCGGGAACAGGGTCAGGGTCAGGAATTGAATGGTAGACATGAAGCTGGAACCCCACGGGCACCATGGGCTCCAGAGGCTGCCGCCCAGAGCTGTGGGTCTGCCTGCCCGTTTCCACTTCTGCACTCTGGTGGGTGAGACAGAACACCCCACTGCCTGACCCTGCAAACCCCTGCAGAGTGCTGGGTCACCTCACTGACAGTCAGTCATCCTCAGAGCAGAAGTACAAACCAGGTTCAGGTACTTAGTGGGTCCTACCCACCCTGAAGTCACAGAGCCATCCCGCCTCTCAGAGAGGCTCAGAGCCTGTGGGGTGCCAGAGGCACAAGGTGTAAATCACACAGCTCCATACCTTCTTGCACTTGTTGGCAGGAAGCGCGTCCTCCTCAGTGTCGGAGGAGGCTGACGAGCCTGGGACGTTATCACCAGCCAAGAACCGAGCTGTAGAGAGAGAGGCAGTGAGGGGCACCCACCAGGTTACGGCTGGCCCTTCCAGGGGCCTCAATGCAGCCCGTCTGGCAGCCCCTACCCTGCACCATGTCTACCCAACCCAGCTGCCAGAAGCTAACAGAGGCTGGCAGGCCTGAAGAGCACCTATGGTAGCCTGAAGCCACCATCCCTGAAGTGCTAGGCACAGACCCACTCCTGTCTCACTCAATCCAAACCCACAGTATGGCAGCTCACAGGACCCCAGCCTCACCCAGGGCCACTATAGCATCTCCCCTACAAAGCCCTGGGCCCAGGCCTATGTGACCTACACCCACTCTGATTATGAAAGAGGTCCGAGGCCTCATGGGAGGTGACAGATGGAGTGAGGTCATCAGCTGAGGACTGCGTCTCTTCCTCCTCTTCCCCAGAAAGCAAGTCCTTGGCAATCTGCTCCTTTGAACAGGACAGTAAACACAGTGTGGCAATTACTTCACCTAAACCTAACAGCAACATAAAAGGCCAAGCCTGTTGGGCGAAGGGGATGCAGACAGCTGGCTGAAGCCATCGTCTGTGTTGGATAGAGGTGCAGACTCCACATGCCCTCTGGGGCTCCGACTCCTTTCCCAGCCACAGTTCCTCAGGATGGCATCCATCACCTGGACCAGAATGGCTGTCAGCCCAACCCCAGGACAGAGTCACTGTGGTTGTACCAGTGAGGACACAGCAGGAGAGCAACCCCAAGCAACTGTCACACTTGCTGACCCAGTAGCCCCCCAATCCTGGGCCTGGCATCCCTTCTGCTCACCTCCCACTCAGGGCAGCCAGTCACCTTCCTGAGGCCGTTTCAGGGAGTCCCACTCACCTTGTCCAAGGTCATGTCCGGCAGAGTTGGGGCTGTGTCTCCACCCTCGCTCTCCTGCTCAGAGATGGGGTCTGATGACTCGTACCCATACAGTGCAAGCAGCTCATCCAGGGGCATGTCACTGCTCTAGGAAGGAGTACAGGATCCATCAGGGGAGTGAAGCCTAGGGCTGCGCCTGAGTCCCACTGACCCCTCGCTGACCCCTCGACACTCCTTAACAAATCTCCATGGGGCAGTACGCATGCATCAGGACCACCACAGAGATTAGCAGTACAGGGACACAGCAGACTCGGGCACCGGCCAAGGCTTTGGGGAGCAGAGCAGGCTCTGAGGCCAGGCCAGGCCAGCACATATGCAAACCACATGTGCATGGGCCACATGGAGACCCATGGGAGCAAGTGGACACAGACTGGTGAAATCACCATACCTGGGCAATGAAGTCCTTGTCCAGCTCCTCCTCCGGCTTGTCAGGGCACCGTGGGGCCTCGGCACAGCCCTCTCGGAGGCTATAGTTCTGTGACAGGAGCTCGGCAAGATTAAACTGATGGTCTGCAGAGCCCATGGATACCACTGTGGAAGAGTTCAACAGGTAGACAGAGTGTGGGGACTGAGTAGGGGTAGGTCTGGAGGGCCCAGAGACTGGAAGGGCACTGGGGCTAGAAGAGGGACGGCATCAATCAGGTGACAGCATAAGGCAATGGAGGGGTCCCAGGTCCCGCCATGGCCACAGCCACACACACAGGGCCACACAGGCAACACTACACAAGTCACTGTAGGAGTGCAGAGTACCACACTCTGCTATCTGCAGGGCCACACCTATGTGATGTTTATGGTGGCAGAAATCTGCATCACTTCACGCTCATGGGCCCACAGCAGATGACCAGCAGACCACTAAAGACCTTAAAGCCACCAGGCATGCAGCCACCTCAAGGAGAGCCCTCCCTCCTTGGCTGTTCTCTGTTAGCTAGCCACTGTCCCATAGCGCCAATGAAAAGGAGTGCCCTGACCACTGTGCACACCTCCACCTGGTGGGGGACGCTGAGCCTCCCTTGACTCTCACCCATGCCTGTTCAGTCAGGCTGAGCAAGAGTTCTGTCTGGGGCAGAAGCGGGTGAGGATAGTACCTGCCGTGGTCTGCAAGCTGGGCTCCCGAGGGCACAGGCTATGTGCAAGGCAGGAGGTCACTCGAGGACTCTGCCTCTCCAGCGAGGAGGCCTGTAAGGAAAGAAAGGCGGCACTGCTCAGGAGCCCACACCCACCAGCAGACCTCACACAGCTACTGGAGCTCTGGCGAGAGCCCAGCCACTAGGTACCCTTGAAGACTGCAGAGGAAGCAGCCTGGGGACTGTCCTATCACAGCTCCAGTGTGGAGGGACCTTGAAGACATGGGACTTGGTGAAAGATACAGACACAGAAGGATACACTTGTAACACTCTTGACAAAGCAGGGAGAGGAACTGGACTCAAGGGTCTGGGTCACTGGGGAGAACATGACTCTAGCAATGAAAACAGTGGCTACACAGGTCCCACTGTACTGAGAAGAGTTGACTACAATGTAAGGGGCAGCAAACTGAAGCCGTGTCTGCAAAACCAGGACCAAGAGACGTCAGGGCTCGTCCCCAATACCTGTCCACTTCCCCACTCCAGCAACACCAGCCAAGGTTCCAGTGGCACTGCAAGAGAATGAAACGAAGGGACAGAGAACAGACACCTCTTTCAGCTAGTGACACTGAGGTAGTCCAGCAGGGCTGAACACCATCTTGGTCCCACACCAGCAATGGATATCCCCTAAATTAAGAAAAACAACCCCACTCACAGCGGCCAGGATGTATACAGCACATGCTCCCTAAGAACACAGCCATAGAGACAGAGATGAGCGACATGAGAGAAAGGGTGACCACGCTCCTGGCCAAGGTCCCCATATTGGAAGACGGAGATCCTCTGAAGTGACCTAGACAGCCACCCAAATTGCAGAAACTGATAAGCCAATTCCAAACAGCACACACAGAAACTCAAGGGTCTCAAAAGAGCCACAAACATCCTGAAATCAGGAACACTGATTTCAGAAATGCTACAAACCATAGACATCTCAGCAGAGTAGTGTGAGCCTACAGATAAGCCCAGGTCTGAGACACACAACTGGGAATCTCAGAGACAAACTCCCCGATGGCCTAGATGCACAAGTCCAATATATGTAACCCAACAGACTGACATGTGACAGGACTCACAGGATGGGGAGAAACACTGGAAAGTCAAGCACACATCTGGAAAGCGGTGTGTGTGTGTAGAGACTGCTTAGTGAGCGAAGATAAATCAGCAGTCCAGCCTGCAAATGTCTCAGACCTTGAGCCCATCTCTCCAAAGACACACACACTCTGCAGAGAGGCCATGCTCCTACCACAACAGAACATGCAGCACCAGGAGCGCTTGGTGCTGTCCCCAAAGTCACAGCACCTCTATTCCAGGAGAAGGAAGCACACAGAAGCACCACTCACCTCAGTTAGAAGTGGGAGGGCCATGTCTACCCGCTGAAGAATAGACAAGCAAAAATAAACACCAGAGAACCACACAGCCACCAACAAGAACGAGGCTTTCATACATGCCACCAAAACAAGGGGAGACCTCGCCAGACACTGCAAAGAAAAGGCCACACAGTGTAGGGGGCACCACCAGGGGTGAAGCCAGAGACAGGACATGGGTTTGTACTGGATGAGTGCTGGGAAGGGGACAGAGTGACTGCTCATGGGGATAGGGCTTCCTTTAGAGGTAAGAGAATGGTTTCAAATTGTGTTGGCAGTTACACAACTCCAAAAATACCAAAAGCCACTGAACTACACACACTAAAAGGGAGACAGACAGGGTGCACCTCAGCAAGCTGCTGCCCATAATAATCATAGGAGGGGTAGGAGTAATAATAAATAATGTGGGGCAGGAGAGATGGCTCAGTGTTAAGAGAGAGCACCGGGGCACAAGCCGGGCGGTGGTGTCACACGCCTTTAATCCCAGCACTCGGGACGCAGAGGCAGGAGGATCTCTGAGAGTTCGAGACCAGCCTGGTCGACAGAGCAAGTGCCAGGATAGGCTCCAAAGCCACAGAGAAACCCTTTCTTAAAAAAAAAAAAAAAAAAAAAAAAAGCACTGGGGTACAATTCCCAGCACCCACAAGGCAACTCCAGCTCCAGGAGATGCTGCACCCTCTTCTGGCAAAACACTCAATACACAAGAAATAAAGATGCATCTTTTTTTCCCCCACCCAAAAGCTAGAATGCTAAAGAAAGTTTAAAACTTAGAATACCGTAGCTCTAGGTCCTCAGAGAACCTCAGTGGTGAAGCATTCATCCCTCGAGAAGATGAAACAAGCAAACTACAGCCCAGAGACATCAAGATACTTATTTAGCAAGGACTCCAGAAGCCCCTCCCCTCAGCCAGGCCCATCTACTCTGAAGCACTATCGAAATACAGCACCCTGCCATGCAGCAAAGGGGTGGTGGGAGGCGCGGGGTGCATCCCCCTGGGAAGAGGTGCCAGTAAGCCCCCAAGGTTCAGGAGTGACCATAGCCCAACTAGCTTTTGAGGTGCCCCCACTTGGAGGCAGAGAGCTGAGGAAGATGAGGAGGCAGGTCCACCTGGGACAGCCGCAGGGCCTGGAGGCAAGGAAGAAACATGGCATTCGGGCAGGCTGTCAAGCATCTTACACTCTGTAACTGGTGTGGTGTGGCGAAGCGTCCTAACCTTGGAACACAGGCTACCAGACCCACCGGCCAATGTGAAGGCACTGGGAGGCTGCCCTAGTGTCCTTGGAACCATGCCCAGGGACTGTCCCTTTGTCCCTACAATCAGGAGCCCTAACTAAGAGGGGGGACACCAAAGGGCACCACAGTTGCACAACTGGCCAGCAACAGTCCCACAGCTTCTTTATCCAGACAGAATGAGAAGACCCTCCTGCTTTAGGCCAGGGGTCAACCTAAATAGGGGCTCAGGCAGAAAGGCTCTGAGAACACAACAGTGGTAGATGCAGCCAACTGAGAAACCACACAGCCTGCTCCTTGCCAACCTGGCCAAGTCCATCTCCAGGTGATCCTCAAAGTCCCCAAGACTGACTGACCAAGGCATACATATAAACATGGTCACTGGAAAACCAGCACATCACTTTAATGACACTTTAAAGGGTGGGTTCCAAGACCCTATTTCCCCACATCAGGAAAGACAAAGGCCAGCCCTCAGATCTCTGTGGCAGGAGGGAGGTTAGCCTTAAGATGATCCAGGTGACAACAGGACAAACACATTAGAGGCTGATTCCCAAGGAAGAGGCCAGAGGCAAGTGGGCCCCCAGCAAGGTCTCTGAGAACAGAGGATGCAGTGGGTTGGCATGGACACCATCACCCTGACTTGTCAGAAGCAGGGACACAGTGCCGGCAGCCCCTCACAGGCAGGTTTCCCAGTAAGATGCAGGGGACGCAGCTCTGGAGGCTGGGTCCCAGCATTCCATCTAGCATCTTTTGAACGACGGTCGCCATGAGAAAGCCCAAGTCCTGCAAAGACCTCATGTATGTGTGACAGCTGACATCCCCACGGGGGAGGAGCCTCAGCATTAACTCCAAGCCCAGCCAGTTACCTACAAATGGCAAGCCACAAGAGTCCCAGTGAACCACAAGAAGTATGAGAGGCCAGAACAAACGAATACTTAAAGAGCAAGACTCAAGAGAAAGGACCCACATCCACACCCAGGCAAGGGTCCCTGTGCCCCTGGTGCCCCAGCCTCACCCTTCCACTGTAGCAGCAGCTAGGCCATCCTGAGAGACGGGTTCAGCCTGTCTCCACCCACATGGAGCTAGAACATGGGACAACAAATTGATGGGGGCTCAACCAAGACAGAGGAATGAAGAAAACAAGGTGGAGGCTGGGAAGCTGGGGTCAGAGACGGGACAACTGGCAGGCAGCTCCATGGGAATTCAGAGAACTAGAAAGAAACCCAGGGGGTAGGTGGTCTCATGAGGACCACAGTGGGTAGGCACAGTGAAAAGATGTAGCGAGACCAGCCACCTGTGAGACACACGCTAACCAAGCAGCTGACAACCAAGGACTGCAAGATGCCCACTTTCAAGAGTTAAAAATATATGAACCCCGCCACAGGAGCAGAAGACACATCAGGATCCCACCGACCCTCTCAGCTACGGGAAGATACTACCCGGCTCCCTCAGAGAGGAAACTGAGGCCGGCACCTTCTGAATCCTAGACTCCAGGACAGGATGTAGGCACAGTCTGGGAAGTCTCCACCCAAGCCACCCAGGGCAGAGCAGCCTCCCCGGAGCCCAGGAGCCACCACTCAGCCACCATGCCCGAAAGCATGCCCGTCTTGTTTCATTAGGAGCCCGAAAGAGCCCTCCGGATCGAGCAGCCAGGAAGACACCACGGGGCCCCCGGAGCACGGCCCTGTGGCCCACGCGCGGGCCTGTTGCTACCCCAGCGGCCCCACTCGCGCACCGTGCTGAGTTCCAGTCCCGCAGTGGCGGGTTCGCGGCGCCTCGGTGAGGGCTGGTCCCGGGGCTCAGGGGCCGCACTCCGCGGTGCAGGTGAGCGCGGGGCTGAGCCCAGCAGCCCAGCAGCCCCGCGCCCGCGGGGAGGCCCGCGCCCGAGCTCCCACAGCCAGACCAACTCCACGCGCGAAACTTTCCGCTCGCAGAGCGCCGCGGACTCCGCGCCGTGCTCACCCCAGCACGCCGGGCTGCAGTCCCTGCGTCGCCGTCCCGGCCGCCAGCGCCGCCTGCCCGCCCACCCCGTCCACGGCGCCCTCCGCCGCGCGGCCCCGGGTCTCGGCCAGGCACCCGGCCGCCCGCGCCTCGCGCCCCTCCCCCCCGCCCGCGCATGCGCACCGTAGCTGAGATGGGGGGCGGGAGCGCCCACGGGGCTCCCGCTCCGGCCCGGGGCTGGTAGGGAGGCTCGGAGCGCTCGGGGTGGGAGAGCACGGGCCGGACCAGGTCTACCCAGGGCGGCGTGTGGGAGGGGCCGCTGCCCAGCCGCTCACTCACCTCCGCCATGGCCGAGCGTGCGCGCGGGAGGCGGCGGCCGCGAGGGTCCCCGGATGCGGTGCCGCGCGCTTATTGGCGGAGGCGCCGGGAGGCGGGGTGGGGCGGGACGCAGGAGGCACGTAGTAGGTGTGCTGGGGCGGAGCGGAGGTATATAGCCTCAGCCCTGTATGTCCCGCCCTGGCATCAGCCAAAGGGCTGATTCCTGTGTGCATGCCCAGCTACCAGGCGGGAACTGTCCACAGATGAGGGAGATGGAGCAGAGGTGAGGGACATGGCGCAGAGGTGAGGGACTTGGCGCAGAGGTGAGGGACATGGAGCAGAGGTGAGGGACATGGCGCAGAGGTGAGGGAGATGGCGCAGAGGTGAGGGACATGGCGCAGAGGTGAGGGACTTGGCGCAGAGGTGAGGGACATGGCGCAGAGGTGAGGGACATGGCGAAGAGGTGAGGGAGATGGCGCAGAGGTGAGAGAGATGGCGCAGAGGTGAGGGACATGGCGCAGAGGCGCAGAGGTGAGGGACATGGCGCAGAGGCGCAGAGGTGAGGGACATGGCGCAGAGGTGAGGGACATGGCGCAGAGGTGAGGGACCTGGTGCAGAGGTGAGGGACCTGGTGCAGAGGTGAGGGAGATGGCGCAGAGATGAGGGAGATGGCGCAGAGGTGAGGGACATGGCGCGGAGGTGAGGGACCTGGCGCGGAGGTGAGGGACCTGGTGCAGAGGTGAGGGAGATGGCGCAGAGGTGAGGGAGATGGCGCAGAGGTGAGGGAGATGGCGCAGAGGTGAGGGACCTGGCGCGGAGGTGAGGGACCTGGCACGGAGGTGAGGGACCTGGCGCGGAGGTGAGGGACCTGGTGCGGAGGTGAGGGAGATGGCGCAGAGGTGAGGGAGAGGTGCAGAGGTGAGGGGGCGTTGATCTAGAAGTGACAGGTGACATGGAACGGTCCACAAGGAAGATGTTCCACAGGTGGCGGGCCAGTCTACCGATGGGGGTTAGGGGTTGGAATGAGTGGATGGTCTGGAGGTGAGGGCTGTGGTCCAGAGGTGATGGGGAATGGACAAGAGGTGAGAGGGGATAGTCCAGAGATGAAGGATACAGCCACAGGTGGGTGGTGGAGGGGGTGGAACATGGTCCTGAAGTGAGGGGAAATGGTCTAGGGATGAGAGGGGGTGCTGCTGAGGTGAGGGATACAGGCCAGGAGGTAGCGAGCAGGAGCACATGGGAGCCTCAGGAACAGACCTGATGTCAGGTGGGGCAGTCAGAATGGGAGACACTTGGAGACACACCTGGGTTTGCAGAGGCACAGACCTCTGGTCTACACAAGTCACCTGATGAGCCTTCCCATTGTGCCAGAAGCAACTGAGCTGGGGGATGAAGGCACCACTGGGGTGCTGGTAGCCTGTGCCCTGCCCCTGCGTCGCCATCCTGGACTGTCCCTGTGCCGACCCAAGACAGAAGGTCTCCTGCCTCTGAGCCACATCTGATGGGCCCCGTGATCGAAATTCCTCAGGAAAAGAAAAAAAAAAAGTTGGTAGGCTCATTCATTCCATGAACTAAATAAATGCTGAATCCAGAAGTACAGTGAGGCTTTGAGACACTTCAGCAGGCACAAGATGAAGCTGAGGAGAAAGGCTGAGTCAGCCTATTGAGTTGTGACAAGGATCACTAGAGAAAGCCAGGCATGGTAGCTCACAATTTTAACTCCAATGCCTGGGAGACTGAGGTGTGAGGCCAGCATGGGCTATGGAGTGAGACGCTGCCTCAAAAACAAAATTAAATCTGGGTACAGTGATGCATGCCCTTAATCCTAGCACTCACAAGTCAGAGACAGGCAGATCTCTGTGAGTTCAAGGCCAGCCTGGTCTGCATAGCGAGTTCCAGACCAGCCAGGGCTTCGGAGAGACACCCTATATCAAAACAGACAAACCTGGGAGCTGGAGAAATGGCTCAGGAGTTATGAGCACTGGCTGCTTTTCCAAAGGTCTTGAGTTCAATTCCCAACAATTACAGTGTGGGTAACAACCATCTGTAATGAGATCTGATACCCTCTTCTGGCTTGCAGAGATACATGCTGGCAGAACACTGTATACATAATAAATAAAAAAGACTTTAACAAAGAAACAAATGAAGAGCAAGACCCTTCAAATGGGGACTTCCTTCCCCATGGACTCGTGGAGAATGAGGTACCCTTTTGGCCAGGTGGACACTGCACCTCCTCAGGTGATGCATCTCTTATCCAGGCCAGAGTGTAGAAACTGTTGACATGGACTCCAGACCAAGCCTTAAAAGGAACATTCTGTTAAACAGTAGGGTCTGTTCTTCAGAACTGCCAGTGCTGGAAGAGAGAGATGTAGAAGTCTTCCAGTTCCATCAACAGCATGCAACACTTCATATTTAGTGGGCCAGCAGGAAAGGGAAGTGCCACATAGGATCCCAGACGGGACCGGAGTCCAGATGTAAAGGATCGTATCAGTGTTGAGTTTCCAGAAATTGATATGGATCTGCAAGAGAATATTCTTGTTTGAAAATTCAGTGAAAAGCCAGGTATGGAGAACACCTATGGGTCCAGGTGTGGGGTACAAGCTCACACCTGGAATCCCATTGTTGACTAGGCTGAGAGGCAGGAGGGTTGCAGTAAGATCAAGGCCAGCCTGGGCTACAGAGTGACTTCACTGTGAATATAGACTGAAACATTGCCCAGAGGGGCCGGGAGCAGCTCAGCAGCCCCTTGCCACTCTTACAGAGGACCCAAGTTCCATCCCTAGTACCTGCATAGCAACTCACAACTACCTGTAACTCCAGATCCAATGAGTCCAATGTCCCCTTCTGGCTTCCAAGGGTACCTGCAGGAATGTGGTACACATACATGCATTCAAACATATACACAGAAAATAAAAAAAATAAATCTGAAAAAAATAGGATGGAGAGATGCAGAGGACACAGGGTTGTTTCCCAGACACACATGGCAGGTCCCAACCATCTGTAACACTGTGACTTTGTCACCATGGCTCAGTCTTCCCTCCACACAGTCCCACTGTCTTCACCTTTTGGCCCAGTAGCAAGCAAACTTTTCCCAGTAAGTAGCCAACAAGCATCTGTTCACCCTTAGGGTTCCTACAACAGACTGAGGTGTGATTCCCCAAAGCCAAACTAGGCAAACGAGTGAGTTTATTGGATTTACAAAGAGTTGTACCTGGCCTAAAGCAGTTGGGCCACCCAGGAATGGATGATAATCCCCCATAGCTGTGTAGACGGGGGTTCCCCTTTCAGTCACCTCTCCACTCTCTGTGAACTCTGTCATCTCCTGAGGCCATGAGCAGAGCGGAACTGCGCTCAGCTGGGAGGGTGGTATAGGAAGGAATGGCAGGCAGATCAGGGCTAATGACAGTCCTCAGCTCTTTCTGTGAGGGAGCATCAGTAGGATGTCTTACAGGTAGTTGGGACTGCCCTGTTATGCTCAGAAGGACAGCATTCCGCAACACCCAGGCTGGTCCCAATGGTGACCTCGGTATCTTCCTGCCCATGTCTCAAAGTCCATTATGTCATAATATGGCTTGAGTCATTCTCAAAGATTTTAAATAGCAGCCTGAAGGACTACCTTGATGTGTCAGCACTGCTCCAACAGAATACCACAGCCAAGATGGAAGAAGATGTGCACATCTTTGCTGCTCAGGAGTGAGGCAGGAGAATCACTTGAGCCTAAGAGTTAGAGGACAATGTGGCAGTGTAGCAAGACATCTTAGTTACTTTTAAATTGCCATGACAAAACACCATGACCATGGCAACTTGCAGAAGAAAGCATTTAAATTGGGGCTTATAGTTCAGAGGGCGAGTTCTTGCCCATCATGGCAGGGAGGCAACAGGCATAGGGCTGGAGCAGTAACTAGGAACTTAACGTCCAAAACCACAAAACCAAGGAGGGGGGAGGGGGGAGGGACAGTACTACTAGGAATAGTGTGCATGTCTGAAACCTCCAAACTAGTGACATACCTCCTCCAACAAGGCCACACCCTCTAATCCTTTCCAAACAGTTCCACCAACTGGGGACCAAATATCCAAACATATAAGCCTGTGCAGGTCATATTCCCATTCAACCACTACACAAGACACATCCCAATAATGATAATGCCACAAATGGGTTATAAAGAGCATAAATTAAATTAAATCTGCCATATTGAGTGGACAGTGGTGGCACACACCTTTGATCCCAGCACTAGGGAGGCAGAGGCAGGTGGATTTCTCTGAGTTCAAGGCCAGCCTGGTCTACAGAGTGAGTTCCAGGACAACCAGGGCTACACATAGAAACCTTGTCACAAAAAACCTGCCATATTGCCCCTCATATCAATCCTAGCACTTGAATGGCTGACTTCAGGAGGGTCCAGCCTCAAAGCTTCCACATAAAAGTATTTCCCAGAGCAGGAGAGATGGTTTAGTAAAGTGCTGACCACAGGTATTAAGAAGCTGAGCTCTAGTCCCTGGAACCATATAGAAGCCAGATCCACATGTCTGTAGCTAGCCGTGGGGGTGGAGACAGGTGGCTCACAGAGCTCACTGGTCTAGCCAGTGGCCAGTGCTGGCTCAGCTTCAGTGTCTGGTAAAGGGCCACACTCTACTTGTAAGACAGTGTGTTGTTACTGGTCCTTCAGAAGGGCCATATATTGATTGTGTCTTGACAGTGGTGGAAGGGCAAGCGAACAACCTCAAAGCCTTTTATAAGGTGACAGTCCTGTGAGGGCTCTGCCCTCTTGACAATGTCAACCCTCCTAATAATGTCACATTAGAAATGCATTTTGGAAGGGACACCATCATTTGAGTCACAAGAAACAGCAACTATAATGGGAAAAATGCCCCCAAAACAAGATGGTTCCTTGTCCTGTGAGGAGCTGTGCCAAAGCTACTCTCAGAACAGATGACAGGATATCCCTACTGTGTGCTGAGACCCAGGAGCAGCCATGTATCCGCAGTATTCTCCCACTGGTACAGGGACCCCTGTCACCAGCACAATGTTCCACGACTGCCTACTGTCTCCCAATAGTGCTAGGCATCTGTGCCTAGTCCCTGCCAGACACAGCCCAGCCAGCCACCAGAAGCTCCCATCTGCGGAGTCAGCCTTCTCCCCATACTTTTGCAGGTCATACTCTTTAGGAAGCTGCGTTGGCTCCTCCTTGTGTCAATTTGACACAAGGTAGATTTTTCTGAAAAAAAAAAAAAAAAAAAGGAACCACAATTGAGAAAATGCCTCCAAAAGATCACGATGTAGGCAAACATGTCGGGTGTTTTCTTAATTAGTGATTGATGGGGGGTGCTAGCCCATTGTGGGTGGGGGCATCCCTGGGCTGGTGGTCCTGGGTTCTATTTAAAAAAAAAAAGGCTGAGCCAGCCGTAGGGAGCAAACCAGTAAGCAGCACCCCTCTGTGTTCTCTGCATCAGCTCCTGCCTCCAGGTTCCTTCCCTGACTTCCTTCCATGATGACTGTGATACAGAAGTATAAGCCAAATAAACCCTTTCCTCCCCAACTTGCTTTTGGTCATGGTGTTTCCTCACAGCAATAGAAACCCTGATGAAGACAAAAGCAAACATAGACAGAAACTCATGTTAGGGAGAAGACACCCCCTGGAAGTGGAGATGGTAATGTCAGAGAACCACTATGCAGTGGACAGAGGCCTTGGCTCCAGTGGTAAACCCTGCAGAGCTCCTGGTGACCTCCCTACCAGTGGTTAAGGCTTTCTCAGGGAGAATGTGACACAGAGACCTGCCTTCTGGGGCAAGCCTGTTTCCAAAACTGGAGTGAGGCCAGACATGGTGACATATATCTTTAGTCCCAGCACTCAGGAGGTAAAAGCAGGTAGATCTCTATGAGTTTGAGGCCAGCCTGGTCTACAGAGTAAGTTCCAGGACAGTCAGGGCTACATAGAAAGACCCTGTCTCAAAAATAGACAAGAAAAAAGAACTAGGGTGAGCACTGGGCTTCAAGGGACTGATGGGGAATGTACTACTGTGTATGTTTATCTTATTGATTGTTAAATAAAATACTGTTTGGCCAATGAGATAGCAAGTTAAACGGGACTAGGAGTCAAAGAGGATTCTGGGAAATGTAGTAGAGAAGTGGTGATCCAGGCAGGAAGTGACATAGCAAGGAGACTCATATTTAAGTGAAGGAGAAACAGGAAGGGTCCTTTTCCCCCTTGCTCCTCCAGCAGCACGATATGATCCACCGGCAAGGAGGGACACCAATAAGGTGTCCGATAAGATAAGTCTTATAAAATTTATAGATTTATGATAATTAAGACTGAGCTAACAGATGAGAAATCCTAGTCATTGGCCAAACAGCTTTGAACCTAATACAAGTTTCTGTGTATTCATTTGGGCCTAATTCGGGCAGGTGGCTGGCATAAAGCACACACGTGGCAGTGGGGCTCAGGCGGCTTTTGGCAGAAACATTTATCGTAACAGACAACCCTACTGATGGTCACATGACCTCTGTGTCTTTTGTATACACATTCCTGATAATTTGTGGGTTTTGTGATTTTGCTCTAGCAATGACCTCTATAATTACAGTCATGTGATTGGACTTAACTCTGTTCACTGTCCAGTGGAGACAGAAAACAACTTAAAACCTCCCACTGACTACACTTCAAAAGTAAAGAGAGGGCTGGAGAGATGACTCAGAGGTTAAGAGCACTGACTGCTCTTCCAGAGGTCCTGAGTTCAATTCCCAGCAACCACATTGTGGCTCACAACCATCTATAATGAGATCTGGTTCTCTCTTCTGGCCTGCAGGCATACATGCAGGCAGAACATTGCATACAAAATAAATAAAAATTTTAAAAAAACAAAAGGAAAGAGAAACGTAAAGTTTTGTGATACATTTTATTTAATACAACATATCTTTAAGTATTATCTTTTTAACATGTAATCAATCAATATAAAATTATTACTGAAAGATTTTGCAATGTTGGAGATCAGAACCAGGCTTTGCATAGTAAAGAAGTACCTCACCACTGAGCCACACCCCATCTACTGAGATATTTGCATTCTTGGCTTACTACTTTCTACACTCCTCTATATTTGCACATACAGAGTGGGTCAGCTCTAGGCATCTGAATTTTACATGGCCACTCCTGAGACCCTGGACAAGATTGCTGTAGACACTGACTACTTCAATGCTTCTTTTTTTTAAAAGATTTTATTTATTTATTATGTATACAACATTCTGCTTCCATGTATATCTGCACACCAGAAGAGGGCACCAGATCTCATAATGGATGGTTGTGAGCCACCATGTGGTTGCTGGGAATTGAACTCAGGACCTCTGGAAGAGCAGTTGGTGCTCTTAACCTCTGAGCCATCTCTCCAGCCCCTACTTATTTGCTTCTATGGACTCTGTTGTTAAGACAATGTTGGCAAATCAGATGTGATGCAGGCCTGCATTTTACTAGGGATTACCAGAGCTCGGCACATCCTACACAAACTCTCACCCCTGAGCCAAATGCCTAGCTCCTCACTAGGGGATTCTAGATGGGGCTCCACCCCTGAGCCACACCCCAGCCCCTCATTGGAGGATTCTAAGCAGGGCTCTGCCCCTGACCATGCCCCCCAGCACCTCACTGGGGAATTCTAGACAGGGCTCCACCTTGACTACACCCTCAGCCCCTCCTGGGGGATTCTAGATGGGGCTCCACCCCTGAGCCACACCCCAGCTCCTCATTGGAGGATTCTAAGCAGGTCTCCACCCCTGAACATGACCCCAGCCCCTTACCTGAGGATCCCCCGGTGGCTCTACACCTGAGCTATGCTCCCAACTGTCTTTACTTAATTTGAGACAGGTTCTTGTCAAGTTATTCAGACTAGCCTTGAGCTTTCAATCCTCCTGTTATGGCCTCCTGAGTACTAGGACTACGAGAATAAGCTATCATGTTTGGATTCCAGGCGGTTTTCTTAAATGATAAATTTAAGTATTTCTCATCCCATTACTTTACCTGAGTCCTTTAAGAGTGTCATTTTTATGGATGTGGCATCTCCTTGTTCTTGTCCAGTCCGATGTGATCTCCCTGACCCTTTGGGATGATCCTATTTCTCTTTATTTAGCTGGTTCTCCCAAATTCTGCCCCCTGTGTCCCTTCTTGCTGTCCTTGGTACTGTCTGGTCTCCTTAAGGCTACTTCAAGTTGGACTTGTCCTCACCTTCAGGTGGCCTCTGCTTTTGCCTCACATTTCATTATCGTTGCTCCTCTCACAGCTGTGAACTCTTGTGTTCCGTTTAGGACCTCACAAGTCAAGGCAACTCTTTTCTTGCTGTATTTAAATTGCTATGGAGCTGGAGGAATAACTCAGTGGTTATGAGCACTGGCTGCTCTTTGTCTGTCTGTCTGTCTGTTTGTTTGTTTTTTGAGACAAAGTCTGTGTAGTCCCAGCTGACCTGGAACTCGATCTGTAGACCAGGCTGGCCTGGAACTCACAGAGATCCACCTGCCTTTGCCTCCCAAGTGCTGGGACTAAAGGCGTGTGCCATCACCTCTTGTTTGGTTATTAGCATTGCAGGCGTTGAGAACCACAGCTCAACCTCTAAGAAGGGACATCACCTGAGCCACCACCACAGCCCCCTACTGCCGCCCACTGACATGACCTAGTACTTTCTAGTCCATTTCACCTGCTGCTATGAAGGTGAAATACCCCAAACCATCTGGCACCGCATCTGCCACCATTGGAGCCTTGACTCTGGCCCCACTGGGAGAGGTGAGTGCCTGGGTCCCCAGCTGGAGGACCTACCCTCGAGGCCCTAATCACCCAGGGCACATCTCGCCCCCCACCCCCACCCACTGAAGCCCCAGAGACCTAGGTCAGCCTCCTCACACCCCAAACCATCCTGTTGCACAGCATCTGTCACCATCGGATCCTTGGCCCCACTACACTTGGAAGAGTCCCAGAGCTGTATCAGCATCCAGAAGAAGCAGGGACCTGCCTCCACCTGAAGGAAGAGTGACCATCTAAGCCTTTGCCCCCACCTACAGCAATTGGAGGAAGATAAACCCCTGAATCACAGGCCCCGCCTGCACCCGCTGGAGGAAGAGATGGGCAGACGACAGTATAGGAACACATCAACAACATAAAGACTTATAGGACACCACCAGAGACTGGGCTCTATACCAGCAAGACCTGAGCATCCCAAGGCAGATGAAGCAGAAGAAAATGACCTTAAAAATAACTTTATGAAGAAGATAGAGGCCCTTAAAGAGGAAATGAGAAACTCCCCTAAAGAAATGGAGGAAAATGGGCTGGAGAGATGTCTCAGGGGTTAAGAGCACTGACTGCTCTTCCAGAGGTCCTGAGTTCAATTCCCAGCAATCACATGGTGGCTCACAACCATCCGTTACGAGATCTGGTGCCCTCTTCTGGTGTGCAGATATACATGGAAGCAGAATGTTATATACATAATAAATAAATAAAATCTTTAAAAAAAAAAGAAATGGAGGAAAAGACAAATAAAAAAAATGGAAGAATTCAACAAATGCATTAAAGAAAGCAAGGAAAGCCAAGAAAAAACAATCACCTGTTGTTTGACACCTGTTGTGTCAAAAATCACCTATCCCGAGGCTAAAGAGGAGGCACAAGCTACACAAGGCTGCTCACTCAAGTCATGCTGCCCTGGAGGCTAAGACAGAAGAATGGCTGTGAGTTCAAAGTCAGCCTGGACTAAAGAGTAAGATCAGGGTCAGAGTGAAACCTGTCTCAAAAAGCAGGTCCTGAAATCAGAAAGCTCCTAAGCAGGGGCTCTGGTCACTCTCTTCCCTTCCTTGGTCCCCTCCACCATTTTTTATAATAGATAACATCTGCTTTGGTGATACAGTGTCCCTGTAAGGAATGACATCTAAATCTATGTAGGGACAGTGGGGCTTGCCAGGGACCTCCTAGGGAAGCAGGTTCACCTTTAGATCAGATAATGCATTTTTTTTAAAGATTTTATGTGTTTATTATGTATACAAAATTCTGCTTCCATGTATATCTGCATACCAGAAGAGGGCACCAGATCTCATAACGGATGGTTGTGAGCCACCATGTGGTTGCTGGGAATGTAAGACCCTTGAAAAGCTGAGGCTTCCAGAATCTTAGCCCAGGACCACGGCCACCCCAATCACAGAATGGAGGCGAAAGCTTGATGCAAATTGCATGAGGCTTTATTGTAGTTTAACGAGCTAACCCCATGTTAGCTCAGGTCTTTGATCCACCCGCCATGTCGGATGACTAGCAAAGACAGTTCCAAGCCGCTGAGTACAGATCTTTATAGGGCAGTGTAAGGGGAGTGTCTAGGGGTATGCACAGGTTCAGGATTGGTGTGCCTCCAGGCTTGGAGGGTTTGCCCTGTGTTGATTGGTCAACTGGTTGTTATGGCCCATAGGCCCTCCCAGGGTGGTTGCTATGCTCTCTGCATCATTGCTGTGGACTTGTCCGTAAAGCACACCCAGAGCCATAAAGCATAGCGCCACCAGCTAACTTCTGATTGGTTCCTTGTCACGAGGCAGGCACCTAACCTCTAGTGACTAAGACAAGGTCATAGAGCACGTTACTGTCATGGCTGCCGAAATGGGGAGCTGGTCCCTTCATTCCCCCATTTTCTTTTTTGGAAATTCCAATCATGGAATTGCTGTCTCTCTAGCACCCCCATCAGGGAGTGAGAGATATTGGCATCCCCATGCAAGGGAGTTCCTTTTGACTTAGCATTTTAACCAGGGAAAATGGGCGGTGAATTCTTTCCCAATCTACTTCCTGCTGACTTTGGGACGAAGTTAGGGACCCCAGAAGGTTGAAATGCTAGTCAAAAGCAAAAAGGGAATTTAGGCAATGGGGATTCCATCAGGAGCTTCTGGTTAGCAGACACTGTTGCAGAGACAGGGGGTGTCCATATCAGCTGGACTGGTTCACATCCACAGCAAGTCCAGGGCTCGCAGTCTACTTAGAACAGCCTGTAGTCAGCAACTGATACTCAGATGTCTGCCAGAAGCAGAAACCTGTTTAAGACATGTTTAAACTAGGAACAGAAGTTAAAACTTATTTACTGAAGCCCACAGTGCAGAAAAAGCAGATATCTGGATATCTGTTCAAACAGCAGGAACATATTTATAACTTTGAGTCCTAGCAATAACGACAGATTTGGACTAGAAGCATTTACACTTTTCTTCTGTCCAGAGAGCCAGGTATGGATTGGACAGAGGTGCCTTTGGCCTGATGAAAAGCCCTTTAAGTTTATATTTAGATGACAACCAAAATAAACCTAAAAACCTTGAACTTGTACCTGGACAGTAGACAGTCATTACTTTATCAGCTAACATACTAACTAGTCTATAGTGGATCTGACTGCCTGATGCTGTCAAGCTGACAACCATTAATATTTCAGAGATCTGAGAAGGGTATATTTTATCCGAATCTACTGAAAAGTGACAGAAGCCAGTTAGAAGCCATTCCATATACAGTTAGCCAAACCCAAGTTTCTCCATTACCTCTGGAGGAAGATGTCTCAAAGAACAGCAATCTTTGCTGTGAGAGGTTTTTTCCTCTCTGTGGAAGAGGGACATGGAAAAGACTGAACTTGTTTTGTCTAGGCAAAGGGGTACAATGAATTTTCCAGTGTCCAGCAGCTTTGTCCATAGTCTCAGCCAGGTCATGACAGGCAACAAGTATCACATCTTAGCATCTTGCTCACCATCATCCAGGTGCAGGAACTGGGGTGCCTCATAATTTTCTTTGGAGACTTTGGGTCACTGTCAGGATCTGGCAGTCTGTCTGATATTATAAACTTTTAAAATAACAATTTAAATGCCATATTCTCCAGGTCTCTGAAGCATTAGAGGTCTGCTTGTCTGTTTTAGTTACTTTCCTTAAGCACACATTAAGCACACAGGTGGCTAGGTAATGTCTTATTTCTGTAACTAATTTTCAGTATGACTGTAACTGGTTTTAACTTAGTAAAATGTTTGAAACTTAGCACAGCTGAACTTAAAACTGCATAGAATATTCTTATATTCCTTAAACAGTAGCTACATGTACATACTTTAGCTGTTAGCTTAAACTTAACTTCTTTCTGAGGCAGGGTTTTTCTGTGACTTTGGAGCCTGTCCTGGAATTCGATCTGTGACCAGACTGGCCTTGAACTCACAAAGATCCACCCGCCTCTGCCTCCCGAGTGCTGGGATTAAAAGCGTGTGCCACCCACACCCTGAACTTAAAGGCATGTGCCACCAACACCCTAAACTTAACTTCTGAAAACGCAAACTGTAACATCTTATAATAGATTAGCATCTTTTATAAAACAAGAACTTTACATTGTCAGGCTTTGATTTTAAAATAATTCTAAATTGAAGCTCTTTAAGTACAAACATTAAAAAAAAAACAAACATTTAAACTGGTTTTAAAAAGAAATTTAAATTCCCTTAAAGTCTTTCTGCAATATATAGAAGCGCTAACATTTTAAATCTTAATTGAAAAACTTGTTTCTAAGATAGTACCTCTAATTTCCATGCAATCATCTTTAGTCAAGATGGCGGTTTAAGTACCTTTTTTCAACTTCAGCAAAATGGCTACCAGTCAGCCATGTAACAAAACTTAGGTTATGCTAGGCAACAGAACATTTTAAAACAAGTATACATAATTTACTTGAGAAATAAACAGAACTTTTAAAACTGAATTAACTTGATATGGTTAAAATTTTAACTTATATTACCAATTTTAAAATTTACTATTTGTAGACATGAGAAACCATAACAGTTTACAGTTTACATTTTTCTCTGACTTGTAACAATCTTTTCTCTGACCTTCGACAACTTTCCTCTGACCTTCTACGACTTGCTTTAACCCTCTATAACTTCTATAATTTCCTATTTTTTCTTTCTCTCTATTACTTTACTCTCCTACATTTTCTCTCATTTCTTGGTCAACATATACTCTTATCAAAGTCCTTCTTAAGGTTTTTTTTTTTTTTTTTAAAGTAACTTTAAGGCCGTTTTTTGTTTTTTTGTTTTTTTTGTTTTTTTTTTTTTTACATCCGGATCAGGACAGATGGTTCACCCACCTGAGCTCCATGTGCTCAGGGAAGAGACTTGGGGGGGGGGGTTGTTGCTGGTAATCCCAGACCCTCGGCCAATGCAGGGGTGGAAAAAAGACCCCTGCAGTCCCCCTGCATACCATGTGTGTGGAGCACAAAGAAGGCTGGGCAGCTAGGCAGATGGCGGCCTTGCAGCCATATTCCCTCAGAGTAGGGAAACTCCTGCCACAAGCCAGGATGGTAGTTGGGGCAGAGAGAGCCCCACTTCGAGTGCCTCACAGACCGGCATGTGGGGATAGGGAAAGACTCACCTACATCGGCCAGGCTCAGCTGTAAGGGCTGCAGCAGCGGTTCGAGTTCAGAAAAGCAGCCTCGGGGGACTCCAACACAACACATTCTAACCCGTGACACATGGCAGAACTCATGTCCTGCGCCACTTGCTCAGGGCAACAAGAAAAGACCCCCTGACCCATGCATACCATGTGCATGGGCAGTAGGGACAGAAAGAGATGTTTAACAAACACACAACACAAATGTGAAACGTGGACAGACAGTACAGTAACACAGACTAGGGTCCTATTCGGAATTTCAGATGGCTTGCTCCCAGCAAGTCCCTGTCCTACAGATTGGGCAACCTGCTTGGGTCCCCTTACAGATGGACCAGGCAACTTGCTCTTACCAGGTCCCGCTCCTACACACCGAACCTCCGCCCTAAACAATTCTTGTACAGAAACCATACAGAAACAAAGACTGGAAAATAAAGTTACCTAGTGTGGTGCCACGTGACTCAACAAAAGGGGGTGTTGTAACTTTAACTGACTAACTATGGTCCTTAACATCCGTCCAGTGGTCAAAAGTCAGACTGAGGGGGGTTGGTTACTGTCAGTCCCATCATCAAAGTCACAAATAAGACAAAAACAAACCCAAGACACACAGACAAAAACTATCAGATGTCTGTCTCCACCTAGACAGACAAAACCACTCCAGAAATACAGATGGCCGGGAGGGCGGATAACTTCCCCAATCCAGGGGAACTACCGTACCCTCACCGGCTCCCAGACGGGAATCTCCCAAGCTTCCCTGAGGTTCCCACAGACTTCCTGGAATGTCTTCCAGGGTGGCAGTCAGTGATCTCCCAAGCACGTCTGCTGATCACACTCTGTCTCCTCCCGAGACACGAGCGACCGCAAAGCACAGAACCAGATTTCAGCCAGCACAAAAACACAGAGACACAAACAATACAGGGTACCCACTTATCTCCAAGATCGACTCCACTCAGGTGAGGGGTGGTCGAAAATCCTGGACGAGCCCCCAAATGTAAGACCCTCGAAATCTTAGCCCAGGACCGCGGCCACCCCAATCACAGAATGGAGGCGAAAGCTTGGTGCAAATTGCATGAGGCTTTATTGTAGTTTAACGAGCTAACCCCATGTTAGCTCAGGTCTTTGATCCACCCGCCATGTCGGATGGCTAGCAAAGACAGTTCCAAGCCGCTGTGTACAGATCTTTAAGGGTAGTGTCTAGGGGTATGCACAGGTTCAGGATTGGTGTGCCTCCAGGCTTGGAGGGTTTGCCCTGTGTTGATTGGTCAACTGGTTGTTATGGCCCATAGGCCCTCCCAGGGTGGTTGCTATGCTCTCTGTGTCATTGCTATGGGCTTGTCCATAAAGCACACCCAGAGTCATAAAGCATAGTGCCACCAGCTAACTTCTGATTGGTTCCTTGTCACGAGGCAGGCACCTAACCTCTAGTGACTAAGACAAGGTCATAGAGCACATGTTACTGTCATAGCTGCCGAAATGGGGAGCTGGTCCCTTCAGGAATTGAACTGAGGACCTCTGGAAGAGCAGTCGGTGCTCTTAACCTCTGAGCCAACTCTCCAGCCCCCAGATAATGCATTTTTTCCTGTCTCAAACTTTCCTGTCCCCAGTGAAGCCCCTGGGAGCCGCCATGAGGCTGGTCTGAGGCCTGACTCGGGAGGAACTATTTCCTTTTCCCTCTAATGTCTTTTTCTTCCAGATGCTGGCCCAGAACTCAGCATGCTTTGAAACTCCCTAACTAGCCCTTTGAACTTCTTCCCCTTGGTCTAGCTTCCCTCCCACCCTGCAACTATTCTCTGCCAGGTGGCTGACCTCCACTCATCTCTGTCTTATCTCAGACATTGTGGCCTTTGTTCCTTCTCTCCTCCACCTCACCCCATCCCCACCCCTTTCCCGGCAGCTGTGACTAGTCCAGCTTGCCTGCCCTGGAGTTTTCCTTTGAAACCTCCAACTGCCATTTATGGTGATTCTTAAAGTCTTTTATTAATGAGACTGAGAACCCAAAAAGGGGACCCCAATTTCCCAGGTATCATATGATGACTCTACTGGGACTTCCCAAGATTTCTGGAGCACTTCTTTCCTGCCTTTTAGATAGTTAATTGACAGGGAAAAAAAAAAAACTGTTCCTGCACCTGCAGAGAAGCATTGTTCCGTGTGTCAGAGCCCCTCTGCCTCCGTCCTGCCATCTGTTGGTCCCACCTGTGTGATCAGATATCACCCCCAGTTCAGGAGATCCCCTAGCATCTGTGAAGGGGGAGCATAACCACAGGCATCAACCATACACGGTTGTACCTCAAAGGACGAAAAATTGGTCTCCCTGGCACTAACCTGGCACTGAGCATTTCTGCTCCACCCAACTGGAACCCCAGGATCCATATGTCAAGGGCCTGAGATCCATCCATCGCGGACCTGAGAAATGACAGACCCTGGGGGTGGTTCATTGGGAACCCAGAGCCTGCTCAGTCCATCTGCACTGCATAACCAGCAGCCCATGTCTTGAGGGACTGATGGACAGAAGTCTGTTTCTCATTGCTCTGAAAGCCATGGTCTGCTATGTGCCCCTGTCTTGTGAAGTACCCTCAGATGTCAGAAGGGGCCAAGAATGTCCCCCTCCCCACCTCACTGCCTCCTGATCCTCCTCCAACACCATGACCCTGTGACAGTTTCAATAGTGAAACTGAGGACCACCAGTAAAAGTGAGGAACCCTGTAAGAGGGTGATCAGCTTCTCATCAGGTCACCAGAAGGACCAGCATGCCATGGGCCTGAGCTTGAGGTCTGTGTGGGCGTGTGGAAGGCAGAGGAGATGGGAAAGGGGTCTGAGGCCCAGCTCCAAAGTCCCTCAAGATGGGAAGAGAAACTTGGGAAATAAAAGGGCCGCACATCGCAGGTAGAATGGGTAAATAACATTATTATTGTTCTGACCTCTGGTGCCCCTGCCCGCCCACGCCCAGGCCACGAAGCTCAGCGAATCACGTACACAGGCGAAAGGATGCACTTGGGTGTTTACTGGGAGTGGGCTGGAGATCAGGCCTGACTGTCACACTTTCTTGGTGATATATTTGGGGGTCGCAAGCTCAAATATTCGGGGAGAAGCCTGGGCCACCAGAGAGGCCGGGGAGATATAGTATGGGTTATAGCCCTCGTTGAGATCCTTTCGTATTTTGGGCTGGGCAAGAGAGATGATCCGTGAACTGGCCACTGCTTTCTTGGTGACATCCAGGATCTCCCACTGAGGATTGCGATCAGGAACACATTTTTCTGACAGGGCCTTGGGTGCTAGAGGGCAGAAGAGAGGAATAATGCCAGACTCAGACTTTTCAGGCAAAGCTCCAAGCTTGGTCTGCCCACCAGCCAACGAGTGACAGAATCTGTGTGAGCCACATGCACAGTGTCACTCAGAGCACATGGCATCCACACACCGGAGTATTACACAGCCATGAACAGGGCAGGGGCTCAGAAACAACACAGAATAAGGGATTGGGGCGGGGGAGGGAGGAGCTCAAGGACAGGGAGAGGACCAGACACAAAAGGACACACAACATAAGAGTCCAAGACAGGAAACATCCACTGCAGGTGAATCCAGAAAAGAAAGTAGATTCAGGGGTGCAGGAGACCAGGGAGGAAACCCAAGAGACTGTTCATGAGGACAAGATTCTCTTTTGTGGTGATAGAATGTTCTAGAACTGGTTAAAGGATGATTGGACAACTTTGTGAAAATATCGAAAACCAACTTTCAAGAGAGTGAATTGTGAAGATGTTTCAGTTGGTCACGGTGCTCAGAAAAGAGGCCGAAGCTACCAAGGAGAGAATGGGTCCATCTCCACCTGGACATGATGGCAGTGGTGAAAAAAGGAAGAGCCTGGCCTTTGGGGCTGCTATGAGATGGGGTGTATGGTTACAGGCTTCTCCCTGGCTGGAGCCTCTGGGCCTTTTCCTTGCCAGCCCATCTCACACTCCCATACTCCCAAAACAGAGCATCTGTAGCCTCCCTGTCTGCCTGGGTCTCAGTGAAGATGGACGAGGCCCCCAGGGCCAACAGCCTGACTGCATAGAGGCCCTGGGGAGAGAAATGGAACCCTATGATGCTGAATCACCATGGAAACACACCTCTGGGCATGTCTGTGAGAACCTTTCTAGAAAGGTTGAACAGAGCCAGCAAAGTCCACCCTGAACATAGCAGCACTGTCCCAGGGACTGTCCCTTCAAACTGTGAGCCAAAAGCAGACCTTCCTTAAGTGCTTTCTTTGGGTATTTCTGTCACAAGAGGGAAAGCAGCTATTGCAAGCCCTTTCCCTCAAAACCCAAGAGGCCCCCAGGCTGGGTCACAGCTCTACTGGCAAAGGTCCTGGGACAGAAATGAGCCAGTGCCTCCCTGGACTAGGGACATTGAAGCTCTCAGCCATTGTAACTCCTAAGGTTTTCTCTCTTTAAAAATGATTTTATTGTTCTATATGTATGAGTGTTTTTGTCCATGTGCACATCTGCACACCACATGAATGCCTGGTGCCCTCAGAGGCCAGAAGAGAGTGTTGGATTCCCTGGAGCTGGAGTTACTGATGGTTTTGAGCTGCCATATAGGTGCTGGGAGGAATCAAACCTAGGTCCTCTGGAAGAGCAGCCAGTGCTCTTAACCAATGAGCCATCTCTCTAGCCCAACACCTGGGCACTTAAACTCTGTGAAGCATAGCATGACTGTGGAGAAGAGAGAACCCCCCACCCCACCTCCCGCCCAGCCCCGCCCCAACAGGACTGACAGAAGCAGAACTGGGCGTGCTCTTACCCATAGCTAAACACACACATTTGCCAGCAACAGAGCAAGTGCCTGGTGTAGCCCAGCACCAAGAAGTGCTGGTCACAGTCCTTTGTGGCTGGGCACTTGTGTCTAACAGCAAAGCCTGAGGCTGCCCTCACCCACAGTGTACACACACAAAGACATGCATGCTCACACATGCTCACACCACCTTGGACTCAGCCCTCACCATCTGGTATTGCGAGAACAAACAAGTGAACAAACAGAAAACCCCACAGGTAAAAATTTTAAGAGTACAAGGCAAGATTGGAAGGAATAACTTCAGGGAGTCTGACAAAGGATTGAATTATCATCCTCTATAAAAAGCAGCTGCAAACTGTACACCAAAACTCAGGGCAGAGATAGCTGGGGAGGAGGTGGGGAAGACAATGCAAAAGTCCAGCCTCCTAATCGACAGGCATCGGCCAAGAACAGCACAGACACTGTGGCTCTTCAAGCTGATGGATGCTCAGGTCCAGCACACGGTGAACAGAACAAAGACACACCTAAACATGCATCACTCATAAGTGGTGATGCCATATGCAAAAAATATGTAGACTATGCCAGGGCTCCCTGTCTGAGGAAAACAGGGTACAGGAATAACATGGGGGGAGAGTCCCGAGGCCGACAATATGTTAGGTTATCCACTGAAGGTCACCAAAAACCCATCGGCTGCTGTGTACTGGAAGGGGGAGTCTCGGGGACCCCAGTGTGCTAAAGGCACAGCCCACTGGATTCTGGCCTGGTATATGTGGGGTGAGGGTGGAGGGACAGCCTAGAAGAGGCATCTGAACTTGACCACACAGGCTCTGCACTGTGTGTATGAAGTGTGTGACCTCTAAGCTGTGATATTAGATTATTACTTTCACTTCCTTTTCTAGGCACTTTTGTCTTTTCCATGAAGAGTGCATACTATTGTTACTGGTGAATGGCGACTCGACTTTCACACAGATGGGAATCAAACGAGTAATTGTTTCAAAGCAACCCTCACAGCTCAGTCTGGCTGCCAGCTGTATACCCTCAGCTTCATGTCCGCACACGCTTTCTTTGCTATGACCTCTGATAGTTCCCAGGTTTCAGACATTCTACAGTTGAGGATGATGAAGCTCAAGGAAACATACTCCTGGCAAACACGGGCTCATCTCCTCATCCACACCCAGGAGGGTAGCCACTCACTTGCCAACTGAAGGAGGCGGTTATGATCCGACACGTGAGGCTTGGGCTTCGGCATAGGGTCCCACTCTTCCATCAGGATGGCTGGGGGCCTGGGCTTTGCCAGGTTAAGGGTCCGTGGGGTGGGGACTGCCGTTTGGGCTGCTCTGGATACCTGGGAAATCTGGAAACAGGAGCGGAGGGCAAGAGTGAAGCAGCCATGACTCCTCAAGCCTGTGGAACAGGAGTACCCTGACTCCCAGGGAGAAATTAGGTTTGCAATATGCTCAACAAGGATTAGTGGCCTTAGTACACCAAGAGCCCCTCTGAGGACACTGCAAGACAGCAGTGCTCTCATCTGACTTGGCAAAAGTAAATCATAAAACAAAATACCAGAAATCATAATAGCCCAGCATGGTGTCACATGCCTTTAATCTGGCATTTGGGAGGACAGAGGCAGATATATCCATGTGAGTCTGAGGCCAGCCTGGTGTACAGACTGAAACCTTGTCTCCAAGTGAATTAGATACATACATACATACATACATACATACATACATACATACACACACATTAGATAGATGATAGATATATAGATAGTTACATAGATAGATAGATGGTAGATAGATACACAGATGGCAGATATAGTAGATAGATGAGTGATAGATGAGATAGATGATAGATAGTTATATAGATACATAGATGATACAGAGATAGATAGATGATAGACAGACAGACAGACAGACAGATAACAGAGAGAAGACAGGCTATCCCTGGACAATCACTTGAAAATACTGGTGATGATGTGGTAGCAAAGACACCGTGCACAACAGCAGGACAGCAACTCTGTACACAGCTTTGAGGTGTCTTTGTGACTCGGAGTGAACCCCGAGGCTCTGGCATCAATGCATAGAACACACACAAAACCAGCAGGTAGCTGTGCTGAATTCACCTGATCAATGTGAGGCACGGGTTCAAATGCATCCACATAAGCCAAGTGTATAACAGAGGGAGGGAGGTGGACACCAGTCCCCAGCAAAGATGAAGACAGAATGAGCTCCTGAGATGCAGTGGGAATATGAAGATGCCACAAGGGGCTGCTAAGGTGGAGGGGGAGCCACGGAGGTGCTGCTGAAGTGGGAAAAAGAGGTAGGCCAAAGAGCATATATCACTAAGATATGTTCTTTTTAAAAATATTTTTTGTAATTTTTGTGTCTGGGCATGACATGCATGCACTGCCTTCAGTAGCCAGAAGAGGGTGCCAAATCCTCTAGAACTGGAGTCATCACCAGCAGGCGTGTGCTGTGGATGGAGCCCAGGTCCTCTGGAAAAGTAGCTAGTACTCATAACAGCTGAGCCATCTCTCCAGCCCCCAAACCACTGTCCAAGGCCTCAGAATTAGATCTGTGGCTGCTGCTCATCACCCACCTTTGAAAAGCCCCTGCAATTCCCAGCCTGAGTCTTCCCCACTGACCCTCTCACAGGTCTCTTAACCTTGCTCCCTCACAGGCCCAGAGAGAAGTCTAGCCGGGCTTGTTGGGCTCTGCAAAAGCCAATGCACAGAGGATGCAGTGCCAGCCCTTGTGAGTTGGTTTCAGGACTTCATGATGGGAGACCAGGCCAGTGACCACAGTGAAAAGACACTCCAAGGCCTTGTGTGGGACTAGTGTGACTGAGAAGTTGTTCTAGGCAAAGCCAGGGCTTGGCTGAGGCTAGACCTTCACCTGTTACAGGGGAGCAGCTTGCAGAAGGATAGGAAGTTCCCAGTGGGGTCTCAACTCCAGGCCCAGAAACCTGAACTCTTCAGAGGATCCTGGCAACTCCAGAGGCCTTAGGGGATTGCAGCAGGAAGAATGTGGGTGCTTCACACCCAGTGTGAGGGTGGGGCAGGAGGCAGTGGGTGGGAAGAACTTGTTTGGATCCAAATGAAATCCAAGTCACCATTAAGACTAGCAGGGAATTCAGTGAGGGCCACACTTTTGGAATGTTAAGGAATTATTCATTATTTTTTTTTAGTGTGTTTTTGTTCTGCTTTTAAATTTTACTTGGTCTATTAGAAATGTGTATGGGAGTGTTATGAGGGAGATGGTATATTGCTGGGACCTGTTTTGTGTTTTTGAAACTGGGTCTCACGTAGCCCAGGTTGGCCTTGAACTTGTTAAGTAGTTGAAGGTGGCCTTGAACTCCTGACCCTCCTACATCCACCCCATGAATGCCATGAATGACAGATATGTGCCACCACACCTGGCTGAACTTTGGTTTGGTTTGGTTTTAGGTAGGGGTTGTTTGTTTTTGTTTCTGAGACAGGGTCTCTCTTCATAGCCCTGACCATCCTAGAATTCACTATGTAGTCTAGGCTGGACTTGAACTCACACAGGTCCTCCTGTCTCCTGCCTCTTCCTGCCTCCTCCAACCTCCTCCTGCCTCTGCAGTGCTGGGATTAAAGGCATGCACCACCATGCCTGGCAGGACTTTGGTTTTGGAGACAGGGTTTCTCACTAACTCTGGGGTTCACTGACTCAACTAGACTGTCTGGCCAGGGAACTCCAGCTGAACTTTAAAATTATTTTACAAAGCAGGTTCAGATGACCACAGAGTGACTGGTCACATCCCTTTGGGTGGTGTCACTTCACAGTGGAGCCCCCATGCCAGCTAGACACCAGATGCTAGGTTGACTTTGAGTGATCAAGAAGCTTTGGGGGCTGGAGAGATGGCTCAGAGGTTAAGAGCACTGACTGTTCTTCCAGAGGTCCTGAGTTCAATTCCCAGCAACCACATGGTGGCTCACAACTATCTTTATGAGATCTGGTGCCCTCTTCTAGAGTGCAGATATACATGGAGGCAGAATGTTGTACACATAATAAATAAAATTAAAAATAAAATTAAAAAAAAAAGCTTTAGAATCCCAGGAGGCCTCAGAGGGCAGGAGAGGTGAAAAGGATCAAGGGCCAGAGTGGGGGTGGGGACAAAGTTTTCCAGATGAACCAGTGAACCCACCCACCTTATAAAGGCTGCACCTGGTCTGTCCCCTCACCTACACCCAAATGCAGCTGCCCCCACTGTCCCTCCCACTTGGAGGGTGTGGCAAGCACCACCTACCTCAGACATATCGATGCTCCAGATGTTATTGCGAACCTTTGGAGTAGCCAGTTGCTTCAGCCGGTTAGAAGGTTGATACTCCAAAGTGGACCGAGGGATGGGCCAGATGGGTGTGGTCCTAAAAGGCACCCAGAGTTCAGCCATCATCCTGCCCCTCTGGAGAGCCATGAGGGGCTAACCATGTATGTGGTCTTTCTCAGACTGCTCAGAATGCTCCTGGGATGTGTGAACCTCAGGGCACTGGGGCAGGAAATGCCTCCCAGAGGAGATCCAGCAAGGGCCAAAACGGGCCTCTCCCAGGTGTGTCCAGTCCAGAGTGAGGTACCCTTGGGTATGTACTTTCTTTTTCCACTTTCCCAGGTGGTAAAGGGCCAGCCGAGGTCCCCATCAGGAGCCAGAGACAACGGGTCCTGTGACTGCCCCAGAAGATTGGGAAGGCAACTACCCTAAGCTCAAAGGGTAAAACCGGGTCCCATCTCTGCCATGTCCAGGAGTAAACTCTGCCACAAGAATGCCACTGCTGACAGATCTTCTGTGATCACTAAAGCCTCCCCTTCCAGCAGCTGCCAGAGGCTGGAATGCGGCGGCTCACTCTGAAATCCACCCCAGTGATAGGAGCATTGCCATCCACAGGTGAGCTTGACTTTAGCCTCATCCCACTCAGGTGACAACATGGCACTGATGCAGAATGGGACTGTGCATAAACACAGGTGGGAAAACCCAGGATCCCACAGTGGTGGCATGGGGACCACTTCAGCCCTCAGTGGGGTATATTTTCTCTGTGCACAAAGACAGCAAAGCCTTTGGGGAGCCCCTTTTGAGGGCCTTACCCTGCCTGGGGAGTGGAGGGGGGGATGGCTAGGGGCAGGTGGGATGTTGAGGGTAAGGGGGGGGAGAGGGAGAAGGGATTGACATGTGAAGCAAGCTTGTTCCTAATTTGAACTAATAAAATAAAATAAAAAAGTATAATGCAATTTTTGGGGAAAATGATCTCAATCACACATGTACAATAAAGCTTAAGATGTGACAAAAAAAAAAAAAAAAGGACAGCAAAGCTTTGCCTGGGTGGCTCTGAGGACAGGGTTCAGAATGCATGATTGGCCCTCCAGGTCCCTCCTCTGTTACCTATAGTCATGAACGCCAATGACACAAGGCCAGGTTGATCACCTATGGGTGCTATCCCCATGACCCCCAAGGTCAGTCAACCATGGGACGTTGGCTAGGAGCTCTTGAGACTCAAGTCCCAGAAGTGAGATTTGCTAAGCCCATCCCAGAAAGAAGCGGGAGGAGGCTCAGCGCCTCAGTCCCTCAGTCCCTGCTGTCCTCTCTCACCTGTTGTTGTTGTAATACTCGAGGTAGAACCTCTTGGGCCTTGACAGCTCCTCCACTCGGCGGGACACCGCTGAATGGAAACGGTCCAGTCACCACAGCTACACTGGGCCCCGCGGGAGCCACCCTCTACCCCAGGGCTCTACTCAGCCCTCCGCCAGTACAGCAGGGGCACAGCCAGAGACATAGGTGAGCATTGCCAAAAAGTGTTGACAGCCATCCTACCATAGGCAGGACAGGCATAAAACAGTGGAGAACAGGACCACAAGACTATGATTCTTTCCACCCCAGGGTTGAACACAAGAGGCTCATAAACTGGGGTTTTGTTGGAAGTTATTGCCAGCCTAGGTTTTCTAGGGTACATGGGCCGTGGCCGAGTCTGGAGCCCCAGGAGAGACCCTGCTTGGCTCCGCTCATTCACATAGGAGCTCTTGTTGGCCGGGGGCGGGGGTGGCACTTTATTTGGAGGAGTCCATGCTATCAAAAAAGATGGATCCCATTTGGGGAGGAAGATGGGATCTCTATAAAACAAATACTAGCCCTGCCCAGATTTGCCTTGAAGACTGCCCTGAATCCCTCCCCCTGTGATACAGCTACAGGGTTCTAGCCACTCAGGGAGGTGGGGGAAGACTGGAGTCCTGGGAGGTGGGTGGAGGCTAGGTGGCCACATGCTGAATGGAACCAGCAGGCCCAAGGCCAGGCAGAGGACACCCAGGCTGCCCTGGAGAGACAGAACCTACCAGGGACCGTGATGGTCAAGGTGGTGTCCTCCATAAATCGCTCGGTCCAGTATACAGAAGGCCTGGAATACAGCCAAGCAGCTCAGGGCAGAGTGCCCTGTGCCCTGTGCCCTACTGGGGAAGGGAAACTGGGGCCCCGGAACAATGGACAGGAAGCTGGGGAGCCAGGGAGGACAGCATGAGGGAAAGGAAGGACGACAGGAGAAGGAGGTGGGCTGGGGTAGGCAGTGAGCACCAGGGAAACAGATTGTTCCGATCTGTTCCATGTTCCAATATGGGGCAGGTGGAAAAAGCCAAGTGCAACTTAGAGAGCTGGGCCCCTCAGGTGCATTGACACTGCCCAGCAGGCCCAGTGCACAGCAGGAGGATGGAGGCAGGACAGCCCTAACATGAGGAAGAACCCTCCACCCCCAGAACCTGGTCCCTGGAGAGAAGGCAGCTCAGGTGTAGCCCTGGGGCCTGGCAGGTCCCTGAAATGGACAGGTGACACAGGGAGGGGACACCCCAACTCACCAATACAGGCAAAACTGCAAGTTGCTCTTGTGTGGGGAAATCCAGGCATAGCCCTTACAACAGCACCCCGTCCTGCGATGAGACAGGGTCCCAGGCCCTGCCTTTGCCTCTGGGTCACAACTGGCTCCCGGATTCCTCACTCTCCTCTGGGTACCACCTCAAGGGTCCCACTTCTGTTGTCCTGCCTGATGCCTCCCCAACAGCCCATGTATTCTCTAGGTGTCCTGCCCAGGGTGAAGCAGGGAGGGAGGAATGGGTCGAAGATGGGGTCAGAAGAGCATGGCAGGCCTGGGGCTCCCACTGCCTCACCACCTCATGGGCCCCAGCCCTCACCTGTCTCTCAGGCATTGCCAGTTGGTCTTGGGCTTTGCCAGCTCCATCAGCCTCCGGCTCTTCTTTCTCCTGCCCCTGGCTATGGAGATGCTGGGAGTCGGCTCAGAGATGGACAGCTGGCTACAAAAGAGTTTCATGTTAGGGTCTGATGGTCTACCTTGATGTGTCTGGGAACCTACAGAGCAGTCTGCCCCCACCCCAAGTCAGGAATCTTTGATCTGCTCTGGACCCCTGGAGCCTTGTCATTCTCTGTGAAAGAGTTTGGCATCACCCAGGCTCCACACTGTCCAGAAACTGAGCCCTGAGCCCAGGGAACCGGAAGAAGCCAGCTCCCACCTCCTGGGCTGTTGGGAGAATGAACATGATGCTCACTTGCTGTGGAATATTACTTTAAGTATGTAAAGGTGTGTTACATTTGTTTCTGCTGCATTTGTTTAATGATGTAAAATGTGTCGCCTTGCCTGCCTAAGGCACCTGATTGGTCTAATAAAAAACTGAACAGTCAATAACAAGGCAGAAGAAGGATAGGCGGGGCTGACAGGGAGAGAGAATAAACAGGGGAATCTAGGTTCCAGAGGAGAGAGAACAAAGGAGAAAGAAAGGGAGACACCCAGGGACAGGCAGCCAGGCAGCCACCAGACACACAGACAGAGTAGGAAAGTAGGACATACAGAATGAAAGGTAAAAAGCCCTGGGGCAAAATGAAGATGAAGAGAAATAGGTTAATTTAGGTCATAAGAGCTAGTGGGACAAGGCTAAATGAAGGCTGAGCATTCGTAGCTAACATTAAGTCTCAGTGTCATGATTTGGGGAGCTGGTTGGTGGCCCAAAGAAAGCCTGTCATGCTCCCTTTTCTCACTGTTTACTGGATAGCTGGTGTGTGCCATGCCCCAGAACAGGACAGTTACCAACAGCATCCCTGGCCTCTGGGGAAACTGCAGTGCTCTTAAGGGAAGGACAATGAAGATAGCCAGGATAGACTGGTGTACCAGCATATACCTCCTCCTGGCACCCAGCTGCCCGCTGGGTCCCCAACACCTACCTCATTTCAACCACTTCCACCTCCAACTCTCGTCGAAGTCTATCATCCAGATTGGGAATTTCAAGGAGCTCTTCCCCAGGTACCTCCTCTGGGGGAACATCTTCCTCTGTGTCTTCTGAGGCTAGCCCTGCATGAGTAGCCTGGGAACTCTGAAGCCAAGGGCTCTCAAATGTTGTACTCTGGAGGCCCATATTGCCACTGCCCAGAGTATCACTCTGACCATGCCCTGACGCACCAGAAGCCTTGGCTTCCAGGACAAAGTTGTTGAGCAAACTGGCTCGGTGTTCACCAAGTTCCCCCATGTGCTCAGCTCCTCCTAACCCTTTAACCTCACTCCCTCAACACCCAAACAGATCTGTGGTTGCCACAGCAATTGGAGAATGCCCAGGTTCTGAGGTTCCAGTTCCACGTGGTCTGGGAGCTAGGCCTGAGGTGCACAGCTCAGGGTCCCACCATACGTGTCTTTCTTTTGGAGTGAGGGACAAGCCATAACAGGATCTCACTATGTATCCCCAGGTCTCAAACCCAAGGTCCTCTTGCCTCATCCCCCTGAGTGCTAAGATAACCCATCTGCACTGGACTCCACAAGCCCAGATTCAAATGTCATGGGTGTTGATATCCTGGCTTCTCCCTCTTCCCGGGTCCTGGGCAACCTGGCCTTGTTCCTGCTCCTGACTCCTCTCCTCCCACCCCAGTGGTTTCTCCTCAGCACCAGCCTGTCACTCCACATCAGCCCTCTCCTGGGCCTGGGCCTTCTCCTTAGAGAGCCTTTCCTGGTCGAGGGGCCTCTCTAATCCTCTGGCTCTCTTCCCACCCCTGGATAGCTCTTGTCTGGGTTGCCTTCCCTCACCCTGGGATCTGTCTTTGAACGGTGATCGCTCCTCACTGACAGCTGTCAAAGGTTGCATGGCTTCATAAGGACTCTGCATGCAGAAACCAGCAGGGCTGGCTGCATCGTGCATACATTAGGTGATTGCATAAGGACTCTGCATGCAGAAACCATGAGGAACTGGGGCCACACGGAGCTGGGCCAATGGCAGCTCCATGACTCCAGCTTCAACAGTCCCAACTACTGAGACTCATTCTAAATTACTCCCGTTCCATATATAAGCAAGCACCTCCTGCCTGTTTTCTCTCTTTTTCCATTTCTGCTCCCCATCAGTTAACACCTTTGCTCCCTTTCCCAATAAACTCCATGCAGGTTTGTTGAGTTTGGTGGATTGTGTTTCATCACCTGAAGTTGCAGCAAAGATTAACAACAGGGGCTGTACCCCTGCCCGTGGATGGGTTTGTGGAATCCATGGGAATTTCTGGGCATGGATTCTTTTGGTTTTTTTGTTTGCTTGTTTGTTTGTTTGTTTGTTTGTTTTTCCTTAAGAGACCACATCTCTTCTTCCTGGTTCTGATTGGGCCTGTTTTTAATGTCTGATGCTCAACCATAGGGCCTGTTAACAGATGAGCCTCTGTTTCTGGAGCTTCCATACTTCACACCCTTGGAGATGCCTCTAAATCTCCACTTTGTCCTCTGGGAACTGACTCTGTGACATGAGTAGACTCTGTCCCCAGGTTATATAGGAAGTACCTCCCAGATATGCCACCTTGTACCCTCACAGTGAAATTATGGCTGTGAGAGGGTACTGTCAACCCGTCCCCCATCGCCAGCCTGTGAGGGCATCTCCAGGAAAGATTAACTGGTGGTGGGGAGACACTCCCCCAATCCTCACGGTGACAGTGATATCTGAGGGAAGACAGTGCTGCTGCCTGCTGGCCTTTGCTTCTTGCTGGAGTGTGTGTCTCCTCTGTCATTGCTCTGCTGCCACCTTCCTTCACTGACATCAGAACCCAGCTTCTCAATCTTCCAAGATGGCCTGAAGACTAGTGGTTCTCCAAGACCCCTCCAGGCCTTCAGTGCCAGATTGAGACTGGTAAGACATTGGCCTGACGGACAAGACAGTTGCCAGGCACTCAACCTCTGCAGAGCACAGGTAGCCATTGCTGAACTATCCAGCCCGTATCCTGTAAGTCAATCTGCTCAATGCCCTTTGCACAAATGCTCATCTGTCCTTTCTGATACCTTGGAGAACCCTGGCTAACACACATAAAAGGCAGAGGAACTGGTGTTCAGGCCCTGCCTGGGCAGTCAAGTATAAATCTCCACTACATTCTCAAGATGGAGAGTCCATCTTGGAGTTCCCAGGCAGGAAACAAAGTCCACCCCCATGCTCTCATGTTGCTGTCACCATGATGAGGTACCACAGGCTCAGCCAGAGAAAGCAGAGTTGCTTAACTGTTTCTACTCTAAACCCCTTTTCCTCTGAGAATTGTTCATTTAACCCCACGTATAGCTATATAGAATAGTTGTACTGAGGGGCGGGACATGGCTCAGCCATGTTATGAGCACTTGCTGTTCCTCCTGAGTTTGGTTCCCAGCACAGGTGTGGTGGCTCACAAGGGCCTGTAACTCCAGTTCCAGGGCATCTGACACCATCTTCTGACCTTGGCAGGTGTCTTAGTTACTGTTCTATTTCTGTGAAAAGACACCATGACCAAGGCGATTTATAATAGAATTTACTTGGAGGCTTGATTACAATGTCAGAGGATGAGCCCATGGTGGGAAGCATGGCAGCAAGGTAGGCAGGCATGGTGCTGGAGCAGTGGCTGAGAGATTCCATCTTATCTATAAATGGGAGGCATGAAACAAAAGAGAATTGGCTCTTGAAACCTCAAAGCCCACCCCTCCCCCAATAAGGCCATACATCCTAGTGATATGGTATAACCCTTCTGTACATTGTAAATATGTATTGCTCTTCTTGTTAATAAAAAGTGAATTGGCAGATAGCTGCATAGGAAGAGATAGGGTGAGACAGCCTAAGACAGAGAGAATGCTGGGATGAAGAAGGGTAGGGTTGTAAGACCCTGGAAAAGCTGAGGCTTCCAGAATCTTAGCCCAGGACCATGGCCACCCCAATCACAGAGTGGAGGCAAAAGCTTGATGCAAATTGCATGAGGCTTTATTGTAGTTTAACGAGCTAACCCCATGTTAGCTCAGGTCTTTGATCCACCCGCCATGTCGGATGGCTAGCAAAGACAGTTCCAAGCCGCTGCAATAGGGCAGTGTAAGGGGAGTGTCTAGGGGTATGCACAGGTTCAGGATTGGTGTGCCTCCAGGCTTGGAGGGTTTGCCCTGTGTTGATTGGTCAACTGGTTGTTATGACCCATAGGCCCTCCCAGGGTGGTTGCAATGCTCTCTTCGCCATTGCTGTGGGCTTGTCATTGCTGTGGGCTTGTCTGTAAAGCACACCCAGAGCCATAAAGCATAGCGCCACCAGCTAACTTCTGATTGGTTCCTTGTCACGAGGCAGGCATCTGACTTTCTAGTGACTTAGACAAGGTCGTAGAGCACGTGTTCGGTCGTTATAGCTGCCAAAGGGAAGCTGGTCCCTTCAGGGTCAGAGGAGTTGCCAGCCAGATGTAGAATGAGTCCAACATACAAAATGGGAGAAATAAAAGCCACGAGCCCCGGGGCAGCACGTGGATTAATAGAAATGGGTTAAGTTGTAAAAGCTACTTAGTAACTAGCCTTAGCTATTGGCCAAGTATTTATAATTTGTAAGTCTCTGAGTCAGTTATTTGGGAAGTAGCTGCCTACTGGGGAAAACTGTCTACATGCTAATCACCCCAAAACAGTTCCACCAACTGGGGACCAAGCATTCAAATATATGATAGATATTCAAACAACCACATCCCACTCTCTGGCCCCATAGGCTTGTAGCCCTGTCATAATGCAAATACAATCAGCAAAACTTCAAAAGTCCCCACATTTTTTCACAGTCTCAATACTGTTTAAAAGTCTGAAATCTCGGGCTGGAGAGATGGCTCAGAGGTTAGAGCACTGGTTGCTCTTCCAGAGGTCTTGAGTTCAATTCCCAGAAACCACATGGTGACTCACAACCATCCATAATGAGATCTGGTGGCCTGTATGCATAATAAATAAATCTTTAGAAAAAAAGTTTGAAATCTCTTCTGAGACTCATGGCAATCTCCTTAACTGTAACAGTTGATAAAACCCAATATACAAGGGCACAAAATATACATTACCATTTCAAAAGGAAGGGAAGGGGACATATCAGGACATGTTGTACCAAACCCCAGCAGGGCAAAGTCCAAATCCAATATCTCTAAGTCCCCCGTCAAAGGACTTGAACGACTCCACCCTTCCAGCTATGTTGCCCGCAACACACTTTCTCTCTTGGGCTGGCTCCACACCCTGTCTGCAGCTCTCCTGGGCCAGTATTATATGGCTCTGGCATCTCCAACATCTTGGGGTCTCCAAGGCAATCCAGGCTTGACCTTGACTGCTTCAACACAATGGCCTCTCCAGGCCTCCATGAAGGGACACCCTGCCCCACACCTGGCCTCAGCAGCGCTCCTTAACTGCAGAGGAAGATTCCACGGCCCCTTTATTCCTGGATCCTTCTTGACAAGGCCAGAACCACATGGCTGAAGCTGCTAAGCTCAGTTGCCTGCATGGGATGGAGCCTGGTGGCCTCCTTGAATTCATTTGCATAAACTTTGACTTGTTAATGCTCTTTAGGAACAAATCAATCCAAGGTCAGCTGGGTGGAGTCATGCCCTGAGGGTACCACTCCCTTTATTCCATTAGCACCAGGCTTCTCTCTCTCTCTCTCTCTCTCTCTCTCTCTCTCTCTCTCTCTCTCTCTCTCTCTCAAGACCTCAGAAGAGGTACTTTCATAGAAGAAGACCCGCACCCAGGAATCAGCGAAACCACGAACTCTGGATGCAAGAGCAAGAGGGTTTATTGATGGCGCCAGGCACCCGGGGACTTAGCTTTTTGTTAGGCTAAGCCCTGAGCCCCGGAAGGGGAGTCCTTTTATAGGGGAAAAAGGCACCGTAATAGTCAGGCGAAATGGCCTTTATCTTTTGCCGGTCCAGATGGCTGACCTTGGGACGGAGCGATCCGGCGGGGAAGTGCCGGCAGCTGTGGGGATCAAGGGTCGGGGGGTGCAGGGGAGGATGTATTCCCCACACGCTCCGCCAGCTGCACGTGGGGAAACTTAAAAGAGAAAGCTAAGGGCGGGGGTCTTTCACTCTCTCTCCTCTCTCTTTCTCTCTCTCTCTTGTTTTTTTCAGACAGGGATTCTCTATGGCTTTGGAGCCTGTCCTGGAACTAGCTCTTGTAGTGAAGGGACCACCTCCCTCATCCCCCTACCCCCCCCCACCCCGTTTTGGCAGCCATGACAGGATAACATGTGCTCCCTGACCTTGCTGGGCCTGTCCTGCTCACTAGGAGGTCAGATGCCTCATGGCAAGGAACCAATCAGATGTTAGCTGGCGGGTCTGTGCTTTATGGACCCAGTGCAGTGACATGCAGAGCATAACAACCGCCCTGGGAGGGCCTATGGGCAATAACAACCAGTTGGCCAATCAACACAGGGCAAGTCCTCCAAGCCTAGAGGCACACCAGTCCTGAGCCTGTGCATACCCCTAGACACTCCCCTTACGCTGCCCTGTAAGATCCCTGTCTTGTGGTTTCTCAGGGTCTTTTCCCAGCCATCCACCATGGTGAATAGATGAAAGGCCCGAGCCAATGGGGTTAGCTCGATAAACAACTGCAATAAAAGACTCTTTGCTTTTGCATCAGAATGGGCCTCTTGGTGATTTGGGGGGTTCAGAATTTGGGCTCAACAATAGACCAACTCACAGAGATCCACCTCAGGCTTCTCTTTAAAAGCACAAGGCTTGATTCCAACATTGCCTAGTGCACTTTTTCTCCTCAAACTGTACATTCTGCATCTATTTTTGCCTCACTTGCTCTGTTTCATTGTAGATAAGCATAAGGGTGATTACTAGATATGGTCTGATGATTTGTAGAGACAGAAGAAGTCTACGCATTGCAGTCTGAGCAGCAATTAGTCTGAAGCAGTCTGAGGAGGTAGTCTGAGGACAGGATCCACCCTTTGGTCTGAGGTAGAGGATAAAAAGCATAAAGATAGGAGCAGCAGGCCGGGCATTGGTGGCACACACCTTTAATCCCAGCACTCAGGAGGCAGAGGGCAGGCGCATTTCTGTGAGTTCCAGGCCAGCATGGTCTACGGAACAAGTTCCAGGACAACCTCCAGAGCAATACAGAGAAACCCTGTCTCAAAAAACAAAAACAAACAACAACAACAATAAAACCAAACCAAAAAAAAAAAGATAGGAGCAGCAGAGCTTGGCCCACCAGGAGAGCAGCAGCAGCAGCTTCCAGAAATTATCTTAAGAAGCGCCTCTGGGAAAGAACACCAAGAACACCTAATGAAGGGACCAGACCCTCACCCAGCCCCCTGCTTTGGCATCCATGACAAGCTGCAGAAAAGATCCAGCAAGAGGTAGGCCTCTGACTCAGCAACATGTGCTAAGCTCCCAACCTTGCCCAACCTTGTCCTAGTCACTAAGAAGCCAGATACCCTCCATGTGGCAAGGAACCAATCAGAAGTTAGCTGGTGGGCTCTAGAATGCAGAGTGGAGCAACCACCCTGGGAAGGCCTCTAGGCCATAGCAACCCAGCAGCCACTGCAGCTGACCAATCAACTCAGAACAGGTTGTTCAAGCTCAGAGGCACATCAATACTGAGACTGTTGCAGACTTCAGACACTCCCCTTGCTCTACCACAATATATTCTCTGCCCCACGGTCCCTGCAGGTCCGTCTAGCTCCACCCGATGTGTCAGACAGATGGAGGAACCGAGTTAATACAGTTCACTTGATAATAAAGGCTCTTTGCTTTTGCATTGGATTGGGTCTCCTGGTGATTTGGGGGTTCAGAATTTGGTCACAACATTGTGTCCCACCCAGCATCCAGTGCCATTCTCTGTACCAGATACTCTACCACCTGGGCAATGACCAGAGCTCAGACCATTCTGTACATAGAGGAGAGATCACCAGAGCAGTGGCCACACCTGAATCTGGAGGAGAAACCACATGAGCTTTGGGCCCCCCCTGCACCTGGAGGATCGATCATGGAGGCTCTGCACTGCCTGCATCTGGAGGAGTGATCAATGGGCCCACAGCCTGCAACTGTACCAATTAGAGGAAGAGGGACCCCATGAAGCACAGGCTCTACCTGTACCAATTAAAAAAGAAAGGGGAAAACAAAAGAGTAAGAGACAGTCAACAACACAAAGAGCAATGCAGCACCACCAGAATCTAGTGGTTCTAGAAGAAGACCAGAACATCCCTTAAAGAAGTGGAAGAATGGACAAGCAAAACATTGGAAGAAATCAACAAATACCTTAAAGAAAACCAAGAGAAAACAATCAAACAAGTGAGGGAAGTAGTTCAAGACTGAAAGAACTGAAAGAGCAGAAATAAAGAAAACAGAAACCAAGGGAATTCTGGAAATGGAAAATCTGGGTAAATGGCCAGTAACTACAGATGCAAGCATAAACAACAGAATATGAGAGACGGAATACAGAATCTCAGGCACTGAAGATACCATAGAGGAAATAGATTCATCGACCAAAGGAAATGTTAAATCCAACAAATTCTTTAGGGGGGGGGCAGTGTTTTGAGACAGGGTTTCTCTGTCACTTTGGAGGCTGTCCTGGAACTCTGTCTGTAGACCAGGCTGGCCTCGAACTCACAGAATTCCACCTGTCTCTGCCTCCCAAGTGCTGCGATTAAAGGCGTGCGCCACCAACCCCTGCCAGACTAAATCCAACAAATTCTTAGCACAAAATATCCAGGAAATCTGGAAAACCATGAAAAGACTGGACCTAAGAATAATAGAGATAGAAGACCGAGAAGTCCAGCTCAAAGGCACAGAAAATATATTCAACAAAATCATAGAAAAAAATTTCCCAACCTAAAGAAGGGCATGCCTATGAACATACAAAAAGTTTACAGAACAGCAAATAGACTGGACCAAAAAAAATTCCCTCATCACATTATAATCAAAACACTAAACATACAGAATAAAGAAAGATTATTAAGAGCTGCAAAGGAAAAAGGCTAAGTAACATATAAAGGCAGACCTTTCAGAATTACACCTGAGTTTTCATTGGAAACAATGAAAGCCAAAAGGTCCTGAACAGGCATTATGCAGACACTAAGAGGCCACAGTAGCCCAGACTACTATACTCAGCAAAGCTTCCAATCACCATAGACAGAGAAAACAAGATATTCCATGACAAAACCAGATTTCAACAATACATATCCACAAATCCAGCTCTATAGAAAGTACTAGAAGGAAAACACCAACCCAAGAATGTTAGCTACATCCATAAAAACTCAGGCAATAGATAATCCCACACCAGCAAATCACAAAGAAGGGAAATGTACTCACAATACCAACAACAACAACAAAAATGAAAACAACAGGATCTAGCAATCATTGGTCATTAATATCCCATAATATCAATGGACTCAATTTGCCTATAAAAAGGTACAAGCTAAGAGAATGTATCCTGCTGCTGCATACAAGAAACACACCTCAACTCCAAAGACAGACATTATTACCTCAGAGTAAAGTGTTGGGGAAAGATTTTCCAATCAAATGGACCTAAGAAACAAGCTGGTGTAGCTATTCTAATAGCCAACAAAACAGACTTCAAACTAAAATCAATCAAAAAAAGATAAAGAAGGTCATTTCATATTCATTACAGGAAAAATTCATCAAGATGAAGTCTCAATTCTGAACACCTATGCCCCAAAAGAAACACACATCAAATCTCACACACTAGTAGTAGGAGACTACAACACTCCACTCTCATAACTAGACAGGACTACTAGGCAGAAACTTAACAGAGAAATAAAGGAACTGACAGATGTTATGTCTCAAATGGGTCTAGCAGACACCTATAGAACACAAAAGAATATACTTTCTTCTCAGCACCCCATGGAACCATCTCTAAAATTGACCACATACTCCGTAACAAAGTAAACCTCAACAGATACAAAAAAAAAAAATGGAATAATCCACTGTATCTTTTTGGATCATCATGGCTTTAAGTTAGAATTCAACAGCAACAATAGTTGCAGAAAGCCCACAAACACATGGAAATTGAACAATGCTCAACTGAATCACCACTGGGTCAATGAAGAAATAAGAAATTAAAGATTTCCTAATATTCAATGAAAATAAATGCACAGCATACCCAAACTTATGGGACACAATGAAAGCAGTGGTAAGAGGAAAGTACATATCTCTAAATGCCTACAGAAAGAAGGTGGAGAAATTCCACACTAGCAAATTAACAGAAAAACTGAAAGTTCTAGAACAAAAACAAGCAAACTCACCCAGGAGGAATAGAACTGGAAATAATCAAACTGAGGGCTGAAATCAATAAAATAGAAACAAAGAAAACAATACAAAGAATCAATGACACCAAGAGTTGGTTCTTCCAGAAAAATCAACAAGATAGACAAACCTGATGCTCATCCCTGTCGGTTTCTGGGAACCAGAGTCCCAGTGGCTTCCCGAGCTGTTGCTAATGAAAGGCTCAACCAAAGTAGGACAGACACCAACACCCAAACCAGGCCTTTTATAGAAGAGTTCCCTGGCTTTGACTGAAGGAAGCCCACCTCAAGAAACCTCAGCTGTGGACAGACCAGCACACACTCAGGAAGAGCCTGGCACGTCTGAAGTCATGGAGATGGCGTGACTCCTAGGACATTTCGAGGGAGGAGACAGAAAGAGCTTCACCCTGTCCGTGTAAAGACAGGTGTGGGAGAGAAGGCGCCACACATCCCCAGTCAGGCCAGGCCAGCCCTGAGAGCAGCCATACTGCTGAACCGTAGGGAGGCAGCATCTGGACTTGGTTTCGACAGACACAGATCAGCCCATACCCAAGATCCCAGACTTGAAACAACCCGGCGTAGGAGCTGTCCCCACAATGCAGGTTCCTCCCCTCTGTCCCACAACTCTGTTTTCTCCTTGGTCCTCCTCTCAGCCCCATCTCCTCCTCCATTCTACCCTCAGTCCCCTTGACTCCTCTGTCCTCCCCTGAGTCCCCTCCCCTCACCACCCCCCTTGCCATGTGCCCCAAGGCTGCTTCTGGCATAGCTCAGCTCTATGCTGCCCTTGATCCCCTGAATTCACTTCCCTCTCTCCCCCCCCCAGCCCCGCCCCGCCCCGTTGCTTTCAGCGCATTAGGACACCTTGCTTCTCTGTCCTATTTCCTTGCTCTTTCCCGTTTGTTTTGTGTGAGTCTGTGAGTTGGGGAGAGGTCTGAGGATGGGGGTTCCCTCTCTGACTGCTCCAGCTCAGCGATGCTTCCAGCCGAGACTGTGGTGATGTTCATAGTGACCACTAGGTGGTGGCCTACTCACGGCCACTGGTGTCCTTCTGCGACAAGGAGGAGGCGCCCCGCTTAGTGCCCAGGTCTCCCCGCAGCTGGACAGTGTCTACAAACCAGAAAACGGTGCCAAAAAGCCTTCGAGGATAAAGAAAAAAAACTACCATTGAACAAAGCTTACGGCCAAAGCATCGTTCCTGGGACTACCGACTGCCTCTGAAGAGTCACAGGTGTCCTACAGCCCAAGGATGTCTGTTTTCCAGGGGATGGACACAGACTGGTGCCCCGGGGGGGAGCAGGATTAAAACCATGAATACAATGGCGAAAACTCCGCACCCTCCCCCAGGATTCCAGTTCCTCCAGGTCCCCAGGGACAACGTCTCTGCCTGGTGCTAACAAAAGCCTGACCTTCCCAGCATTCTTTAACCAAAAGCAAGGAGGCTCTGTCCTCACCTCGTGGGTTCTGCTGTTCTCTTTCGGAACAATCTTAAGCTTTCCAGGAAGGCAGCACCCAGAGCCAAGCCACGAGCATAAGTGTGGGGTTGCGGGCCTTCCCTGTGCACCTGAGACTCCCAGCAGCACCCACGTGTTCTGAGAACAGGGACCTCTTCTGAGATCCCACAGAGTGATCAGAACTAGGAAACGCAGCAGCGCATGGGCGTGGGCAGGGTGTTGGCCCCTGCTGCCTGGGGACCTAAGCCTCACAGGATCCTTCGTGGTGTTCTCCAGAAGCGTCACCGCCCTCCTTCACCACGTGATTGACTTCCAGGACTACCCTTCTCCACGGCAGACCTTCCCTTTGGGTCCCTCTGGTTGTACGAGTCCTGCTGGCTGCCCTGTCACATCTAACATGTACAGCCAAATGATGAAGGTTGGGGCTGGGCTGTGGCTCGGTGGCAGAGCGCTTGCCTAGAGCGTGCAAACTCCCACACCAGCAAGGCAGTGAGGAAAGAACAGATCTGAGCCAGGCAGTGGTGGTACACGCCTTTAACCCCAGCACTCGGGAGGCAGAAGCAGGAGAATTTCTGAGTTCAAGGACAGCTTGGTCTATAGAGTGAGTTCCAGGACAGCCTGAGCTACACAGAGAAATCCTGCCTCGAACCACCACCACCCCCCAAAAAAAGAAAGAAGCCAGCACATCCAACCTCAAACTAACTCAATGTAGCAGAATCTACATTACTACAGCCAGAGGAAGCATGGGGGCAGGGTAGGGGCGCAGGTGGACACTGCCATGAAGCCTCTGTAGGCAGCTGCAGTGTGGAGGTCCCATGGCAGGAATTGTGAAGTACACATAGTCCCCCAAGAGCAGGGTCCAGTATGGTGCAAAGGGCTGTCTTCATGCTCAGGCAGGGATGGGTGGCCAGAAAGGGCAGCAAGACCAGCTCTCCAGACCTGTTTTTCAGCCTAAGTCCTGTGTATACAAGAGTGTCTCCTGATCTTGCTTAGATTAAGTCCTCTGAACGTAACATTCATTGTTGCCCAAACTCTATGATCCCAGGGGGATCTATTTTTTTGTCCTGGGCCTTTGCAATCCTTTCTCCAAGGTAGGGTATCCCAGAATTTGCTCTAAAGAAGCAAAAAGTATAGGAGTTGACAGCCCTGTCACAATTCTCAGGGTTCCACTTCTTCCCAGGGCTTCGGTCAGCATTCAGGAGGCACCCTCAATGGCTGGGGGCAAAAGCTGCCATGACCATCCACAAGACCAAGCTTCTGGAAGGCAGAACTGAACTCCAATGCGGTTCTCCATCCCGGCGTTTCCCAGCACAGTCCGGTTCCTATGGAGACGCCCAGAGTGGAACCAGGCTGAGCTGGGCTTCCCGCCATGCGCCAGGCTCTCGCCTCAGACTAAATTAAGTTGTCCCGGTGGGGGAGGTGGAAAGAGATGATCTAAAATGAGCCAGGGTGACTCAGCACCAGGGACCAGAGGGGGATGCAGCCAGCCCACCAAGGTCTCATTGGTGGCGGGGGGTGGGGGCATGTAGCAGCTCCATCTGAGAGAGGTTTATTAATAGACATCAGGCTTTCTGTGATTCTAAGAAGTGACCATCCTACTCCATGCCAGGAGCTCCCCAGGTTCAGAGAGACACACATGACCCCATCAGGGCCCAGGGTCCCCTAGGGCAGAGTTGCCCTGAATGCGGAAGACTAATCTGGGATGAGGCAGTAGCAGCTATGGAGATCACGAGCTGTGGGCCACCATCTGCCCTCACTCCCCCTCCCCAAAAGGAGATGGATGCGCCTGAGAGACCACCAGGTCCAGTATGGCTGGTGGAAATTTGGATACTCCCACAGGGGGTCAGCTCAGAATGAGGACCAGTGAAGGGCCTAGATGGCGGATCTGGCCACCATCTGGTCTGGGTGGGATGCTAGAGCTGTAGGGTATAACCTCATACTGGCCACTGGGGCCTAGGCTTCAGGAAAACTCATGGCTCATTTAGATTATAACTCACTTGTTACTCATGGGGATGAGCTGCTGGGAGCATGCCCAGCTTCTGATAAAAGGGAGAAGAGAAGCCTGTGAGGGCAGAGGGAACATTTAACCCCTCAGCTACCAACAGTGAGCACTAAGCCCCAGCCCAAGCTAACCTATCTCCCTGCTAGCCCCTGACCACCCAGCCCCAGGCCAAGCTAACCCTCCACCCTCTGACCACTCAGTCCCAGGCCAAGCCTGCCCTACAAGGATGGTGGAGGGATGTGATGGCTGATCTTGGCTGTCAACTTGACTTAACCGAGGAAGAGAGAGCCTCAGTTGAGGAAATGCCTCCACCAGATTGGCCTGAGGCTTGATTGATGACTGGTATGGGAGGGGCTCAGCTCGCTGGAAGCAGTGTTGCCCTGGGAAGGTGATCCTGGGTGTATACCTCCAGGTTCCTGCTTGAGTTCCTGTCCTGACTTCACTTGATAATGGACTGTAACCTGTAAGCCAAGTATTCCATTTCCTCCCCGAGCTGTTTTTTGTGATGGTGTTTTGTCTCATCACCAGAAAGTAAACAGGAGGTGAGAGGAGAATGGTGGGAGGGTGGTGGAGGGTGGTGGAGCACAGCACGAGTTCTAGTAGGCAGTAATAATAAAAGTCCAGGGTCAAATATGGGGGAAAATACTGAAAGGGCAGAGAGATAAAGGAGCAAGACACAGACACACCTTACCTCACTAACTTCCCAGCTCAAAAGACACTGAGGTTCTGTCTCCTCCTGCATTACCACTTCCTCTCTCTACCCCCATATCACTTCCTCTCTCTCTGTACAGACCTCCAGACCTCTATGGTTCACTAGTAGTTAGCTCCTCCCTATTGTTAAAGTTTTGTTTAAATTAGATATAAAGAAAAAGAGGAGGGCAAGATGAGATACAGTATGAGATATATTAGACATATTAACCAGTTTATTATAGGCCTGGCAGAGTAGGGAGACTAAAGGAGAAGAGAGCATCAAAAGCATCAGAGTTCTTGAGAAGAATGAGATTTTACCTGAATTAATGATTAAAGAATAACAGAGACTTGCCAGCAGGCTGCATGGACAGCCACCCCCAAAGTCCTCCATCCATGGTAGTTGGCTGTAGGACACCTGCTTTCTTGCTGATAGCATGTGACCTGTGGATTACAGACTACAGGAAGGCTCCCTACCGTTGGCCCAAGCAACGCAGGGAAAGTTGATTCCACTGTCCTCTTGTCCATGGTCTGGAGTACTTTGTAGCAGTTGAGGTGAAGGGCAGGGTTATTCAGTGACTAGCGTTGTCACTGACTCGAGATGAAGTCTCTTTAGTGCCTATCAGTCTTCTTAGAGGAAATGGTGTGGGGTCTGTCTCTCTGTTATGAAAAGCTTTTTAACAAAACATTTTAAATGCCATGTTCTCTAGATCTCTGAGCATTTGAAGGTTGTCTGTCTGTTTAGTATCTCAGTGGTCAAAAATTTGCCTTTAGTTAGAGAAAAATCCCTTTTTGTAATAAAAAAAGCTGTACCTTTGTAAACGGCTTACAGGATGAACTGAGTGGTATAAATATTTTATTAATCTGAAATAGACCTTAATGATTTTAAACTTTGATCATCATTTAAAGATACATGAGTTAAATTTAAGTTGTATAGACTTAGCTTATATTTTAAATATAGTTAAATTAGAGCTGAAATCGGGAATTTAGTTGAAGAGAGGGAGGAATGAAGAACGAAGGGGTCTGTACCAGGTTGGAGAAACCCACAGGAACAGTTGGCCTGAACAAGGAAGAGCACATCGACCCCAGATGCTGTCCGGGAGGCCAGTACAAGACTGATCCAGACCCCTGAACATGGATGTCAATAAGGAGGCCTCTGCACTCCAGGGAGCCTCTGGTAGTGGATTAGTATTTTTCCCTGGTGTAAGAAGGGACTTTGAGAGCCCATCCCACATGAAGGGTTACACTCTGGCCCTAGACACATGGGGAAGGGCCCAGGCCCAGCACAGGAAGATTTGGTGGACTTTGCAGAGCCCCCGTTGAGGGCCCTACCCTGCCTGGGGAGTGGTGGGTGGATGGGGTGAGGGGTAGGCTGGGGGTGGGGGAGGAGGGATGGGGGTGAGGGGAGGGAGAGGGAGAAGGGACTTACATGTGAAACAAGCTTGTTCCCTAACTAGAACTAATAAATAAATTAAAGAAACACACACACACACAAAAATATATAGTTAAATTATACCTTTATGGCTCTAAATGTTTATCATCATTTAAAGATACATAGCAATTTAGAAATATGAGACTTAGAACAGTTTAAGTTGCATATAGAGTTAGATAAGTATAAAGTTAAATTTAAATTACATGTACAGAGACAAGCAGGACTGGATACGAGTAAAAGGGGGAATCAAAATGTAATCTCTGATCCATACATGGTAGCAAACAGACAGGAGATTTAAAGGGCAGAGTAGACTTAAACAGAGGGCCCTGGAAAGACACAGTATTCTATAAACAAGCCATGAGCAACAGAGCCATGTCTGTGAAAGAAGAAATCACAGACAAAATAAAATAAAATAAAATAAAATGCAAAATTATCTGGCAGCCTGGTTTGCTGGCACAGGCCACTGGAGTGGGCATGCCTACAGGTAGGTCATATGGCCAAGATGGCGGCCCCCAGGTTAGCCCACATGGCCAAGATGGCAGCCCCCAGGTCAGACCACATGGCCAAGTTGGTGGTGACCATAAGCCGTTTTTTGTTTTGTTTTGTTTTGTTTTTTCTGTTTACCTGCCTGTTGGCTGCAACCAGAAAGGTTCCTCTAAGCATTTCCCATGGGTGAGGCAAATGGAAAAATCGGCAAAAAGCTCCTCTCCAGATGCCCATCAGCCCTTGGGAGTTGCCAGGGGCCTGGCCCCGAAGGGGACACAGCTGTCCTAAAACTGAAAAAGGACCCAGCGGTCCAAACTGAAAAAGCAAAAAAGTACCGCTCCTGGAGCAGGATCCCAAACCTGACCCACGAGAAATTCAAGGGATGTCTTACTGGATTGTAGCAAACAGGCAGAACAGGGTTCAAAGATGGTTAGTTGGAAAAGCAGCGAGTTGAAGTGTACAGAGTTCTGGCATCTCAGGCCGCTGCAGGCAGGAGGAAATGCCAGGAAAAGCTGAGATGGAAAGTGGGTTATGAGTTCAGATTCTAGGATCCCCAAAATTTCCCGTGCCCCTGGCAAGAGAGGTTACAGAGAAAGCCTATCCCACCAGCAAGCTGCGAGAGAGCTTACGGAGAGAGCTTAAACTGAGTTGGGCGCCAATGTTATTCTTTTGTTTAAATTAAAAATGAAGAAGGAGGAGAAGGAGAAGGAGGAAGGGGAGGAGGAGGAGGAGGAGGAGGAGGAGGCGCAAGATGAGACACAGGATGAGACACATTAGACATATTAACCAGTTTATTATAGGCCCGGCAGAGTAGGAGACTAAGAGAGAAGAGAAACAGGGTAAATGGCTGACCGCCATGGCCAGTCGCCAGAGAGAGAGAGAAGAGAAGCAGAAGCAGACAGAGAAGAGAAGAGTAGAGAATGTGGAGAGAGAAGAGTAGAGAGAGTGTAAATAGGCAGGGATCTGTCTTTTAAAGGGGTCCTCTGCACCTGTGTGCAGACTTAATTCCCATGGAACCCTGGGCTGACCAGGATACTGCCTGTTCCAATAGGTAACAGGGGCAGGCCAGCATAATGCCTGAACCTTTCAATCCCACCTTTACTTGTTATTTTAAAAAGGTGGTCTAACACGGTGGATAAATGCAAGTTATGAAGGTCTGAGAATGGAAGGTATAAAGGTCTGAAAATGGAAGGTCTGAGATGGTAATGTAAGGTATATGAATTAAAGTTATGAGGGTCTGAGGATAAAAAGGCTTAAGTGATGATAAAGTGAGTTGAGACATTAAAAAGAATGAAATATGTTGCTAATTTCTCTTTCTCATGCTACTGTTCATAGTAAAGTTCTACAATACCACTATAGGATCATAACTATACAAGGTCAAGATTAAGATGCTTCTCATTGTCCTAAAAAATAGCTGTCAATTTTAAAATGTTAATGCTTTCAGCCAAGTTGCTTCTAACATGAATATGCTGCTAATGTATCTAATACTTATGTTTCCACAAACTCTAAGGATTCTTGTAAGTTCCAGGGAGCTGAATTGGATCCAAACAAAACAGGTCAGATTCACTCCAGTTATTCAATCTTTCTCTCATGTTGGGACCCCTCAGGAACCCCTCCCTCATCTTACAAACTTCCCCCTAAGAAAAAATTTTTTTTTCTAAACTTAACCTTGTCCTCTGCTCTGCCAACATCTTGCCAGGTCTAAGAGGCGCCAGGGAGTTCCATACAGCCTGGACTGTGATGAAACAACCAGCTACCCCAGGACTTGGCAGCACCCCAACCTTCTCAGGTCCCCCAAAGATGGCCAACGCCCCCCACATCAGCAGGAAGCAGTCTTGAGAATTCGACACCCTTATTCCTAAATCTGCCATGTCTAACACCCCACCTTTTTTTAATAATAAGTAAAGGTGGGATTGAAAGGTTCAGGCATTATGCTGGCCTGCCGCTGTTACCTTTTGGAACAGGCAGTACCCTGGTCAGCCCAGGGTTCCATGGGAACTAAGTCTGCATGCAAGTGCAGAGGACCCATTTAAAAGATCCCTGCCCATTTACACTCTCTACATTCTCTACTCTCTCTACTCTTCTCCTCTTTTCTGTCTGCTTCTGCTTCTCTTCTCTCTCTCTCTCTCTCTCTCTCTCTCTCTCTCTCTCGCGCGCGCGCGCGCGCGCGCGCAACTGGCATTAACCCTGTTTCTCTTCTCTCTTAGTCTCCCTACTCTGCCAGGCCTATAATAAACTGTCTCATATGTCTCTTAGTCTTGTGTCTCATCCTGTGTCTCTTTATTTCTAGTTTAAACAAAAATCTAACACCTATGGTCTTCAGGCAAGCTTTATTTGTTAGAGTATATACAAGATATCAACCACTAAATTCCCCTTTTTTGTCTAAAATAATAAAGGTTATAACTAATATACGAAAACTATATATAATAAGTACAATAACTATATACAATATAAACAGGCAGTAAATATATCAACAATATCTAGTCCATTAACAATTGACAAATTCAGAGAAAATATTCCATATTTTTTCCTGTCTTGATGAGTCCAAGAGGTTGTACCTAATTCACTTTCTATTCTGACTTACACTACCAGCCCATAAAAGTTATCTTTTTATGTCTCTTAAACTTACACATTTTATACCTCTAGTGAATTTCCTTTCTGTATCTAGTAATAAGGAAATTATACTATAACTATAAAGTCTTCACTACACCAGAGACTCAAGAAGGAAATAATATTAACTGTGTAAGGAGTAAGTGCAAGCAAGCGACTTCCAAAACTGTGAGAAAAGATGGAACAGCTGGCTGCCTGGACAGTCACCCATGGTTTCTCTGCAATGTTGGGCTGTCCATGTTTGGCCTACAGGTCTATCACCTCTGACAGATTTTTATCTGAAACAGGATTTTTGAAGGGCTGTCCAACCATTGGCAAAGTTCAGCAGTCCTTTCTTTTGTGTCCTGCTTATCCATTTTGGACAGCATACTGTCAGCAGTTGAGGCAAGAGCACTTTCTTGTCCAGTAGCTAACTTTTGCCACAAAGAAAGTAAACTCCATGTGGAGTTTCTTCAATGTCTATCATCTTCACCGAAGTAGATCAGTGCTGCCAGGAGCAAATATGTCCCATTATCATAAAAATAAAGAACTTACATTATTAAGTCATCATAAATGACATATTCTGTAGATCTCTAAAGTGTCTGAAGATGACCTGTCTATCTAAGATATATCTCTGTTTGACCTTGAAAACATACCTAATATGACTACAAGTTAGATTTTAATAGGGGACTAATTACTAACCTGTACATCTTTATTATCCAAAATAGTTGGTAATAATAACTTTTATGGACTAAAAATTTGTATTAGATTGTTAAATGAGTTTCATAGGTACCATACCTTGCAAGATTAGAAATGTATGTACAGTATGTTCTAACAAAAATAATCTCAACTTTGTATCAATATACAAAAAAAAACAAGCCAATGTAAAATATATAAAACAAGTAGTTGCTTTTTTGGTTTAAAAATACATTCAATAATCTACCTTTTTACCCTGTTTCTATATCCTCCCCCTTTATTTTTCAGAGTAGATTCAATAATCTATCCTTATATCCTATCTATATCCCCCTTTTTTATTTTCAAAACAAGAACTCTGACTCTTAGTTCCTTTGTTCAACTTTTTCCTGACCATAACCAACAACAACTTGTAACCAACCCTCCTAAACTATTGCAAATACTCATAACCCATTGAAGGACCAAAACCACCCATCCTACCTCTTGGAAATTCGGACTTTGTATTTTTTTTTTTTTTTTTTTTTTTGGTTTTTCGAGACAGGGTCATCCTGGCATTCGCTCTGGAAACCAGGCTGGCCTCAAACTCACAGAGATCCGCCTGCCTCTGCCTCCCGAGTGCTGGGATTAAAGGCGTGCGCCACCAACACCAGGCTCAGACATTGTATTCTTAAATCTACTCCCTGCTAAGGAAAATTTGGGTTAACTGTCAAGTCCTGGGAGAGGTAGCTGTAGCATTTGTTGCTCGGTCTCTGCATAATGGGAAAGTACAGAGCTTGTGTGAAGTCCTGGCTAGAGTAGTCTATGAAGCTGGATCATCTCAGCTGTCTACGTCGAAATTGTCCCGAGCAGTTTGTAGTCCAAAACAAATCTTTAGGTGGTGTTTTTCAGCTTAGTAGTGTTATCACAGTCCTGGTGGAATCATCATTATGGGGACCCATCTTCCTTTTGGAGACTCTAAAGGTCGCTGTTAGATATGGTTATGGTTCACTGCAGAAAATTTAACATTTTAGACATTGTATGCATCAGATCTCAAAGAGGTTAAAGGACCACACTTCGTTATGTACATGCAGAGTACAAAAACTTAATTATCAGTTACCAGATAGAGACTCAAACCCCATGTATAGGAAGCTAGATGAAGCCTTTTACTAGAATTAATTAGTACTCTATATGACCATTAGTATCATAACAAAAGTTTAAAAGATATGTAAATACATTAATTTTTAAAAATTTGAAACAATGTTTATGCCTTAAGAAAAGCTTCAAAGAGCCGGGAGGTGGTGGCGCACACCTTTAATCCCAGCACTCGGGAGGCAGAGGCAGGCAGATCTCTGTGAGTTCAAGACCAGACTGGTCTACAAGAGCTAGTTCCAGGACAGCCTCCAAAGCCACAGAGAAACCCTGTCTCGAAAAAAAAAAAAAAAAACGGGCCCAAGATGTCAAAGCAAGGACGTGGTGGGTCCTCCATTTCCCTGGGTCTTCCCGTAGGAGCTGTGATCAACTGTGCTGACAATACAGGTGCCAAAAATTTGAAGGGCATCAAGGAACGACTGAACAGACTTCCTGCTGCTGGCGTGGGGGACGTGGTGATGGCCATAGTTAAGAAAGGCAAACCCGAACTAAGGAAAAAGGTCCATCCAACAGTGGTAATTCGACAACGAAAGTCGTATTGAAGAAAAGATGGGGTGTTTCTTTATTTTGAAGACAATTCAGGGGTCATAGTAAACAATAAAGGCGAGATGAAAGGCTCTGCTATCACAGGTTCAGTTGCAAAGGAATGTGCAGACTTGTGGCCCAGGATTGCATCCAATGCAGGCAGTATTGCATGATTCTCCAGTGTATTTGTACAATATATTCATCAAAAAGTCTTTTAAATAAAAAGAAAAGAAAAGAAAAACCAAAAAAAAGGGAAAAAAAAGAAAAGCTTCAAAGACTCAAAATAAAACCAAAGGATTGAGATTAGTGGCAGTACAATAGTCCCCTAATTTTGGTTTTTCCTGCTCCATATCAGGTGGCTCTTCTGACATGAGACAGGTTTTAGATTTTACATTAACAAGTATGCTTGGGTTTAAAGAAAGAAAGAGCCACACTCCAACTACAAAGCCAGCTTGAATCTTTAATCGTACTGGGACTACAAAAAGACCAATCATATTATATGTCTATAGAGAAATAAGAAACAAACATTTGGGAAGATTTATGAAATTTCATCCTGTTGGAGATGCGATATGCTAATAGGCCAATTCACTTTTTCTTAGAACTATTTTTGTCTGGATGATTTGTCCTTTTTCTTCAGATGTCTTATTTGTCCAGTGGTCTTCAGAATTCTTAGCTGGATACCTTTATCTCCTGAAAAGGCAAAAACAAAACCCTTCTCCAACCCTAATTTTTGGGAAGGTTTCTTTATGGCAAGTTATATCTGATCAAATGAAAAACATTTGTTAGTTTAAAAGTTAGTTTAGATTGAACAGCCATGCTGTTTGATTATCACCTCCTCTACTCAAGGTGTGTGTGTGTCTCCTGTTCAAATCTAATCTTCATCAGTTTTGATGGTATCCATAGCTTTTCTTCTGTGGAAATGAAAGCAAAACCCTTTCCCCAACATAACACATATCCTTGTTTCCATTCTGAGGTCAGTACATCCTTAAAGTATATCGGCTGATTTAATTTTTAGTTTTTTTCTATTATCCAAAGTCTCTCTGCAGCTGTTGTTCCTTTCTTGTTAGCATTCAGAAAATTCAAAGTTAATAAAGCATTATGTAATCTATTTCTGGAGGTCTTTATCACCCCTTCCTGTTTATTTAGCATATCCTTTAGAGTTCTATTTGATCTTTCTATAACTGCCTGCTCTGTAGGATTGTGTGGTATACCTGTAATATGCTTTATGTAATAAGCAAAACACTGCTTCATTTTCTTAGAGACATATGTTGAAGCATTGTCACTCTTAATTTGTACAGGTATCCAATGATGGTCATAACTTCTAACAAATGTGTGATTACAGAATCAGCCTTTTCAGAACTCAAAGCAGTTGCCCATTGAAACCTTAAGGGGTATCAATGGTGTAGGGTACATATTTTAATTTTCCAAATTCTACAAAATGGAACACATCCATCTGCCAGATTTCATTCCTTCAAGTATCCTTTGGGTTACTTCCTTCGGGTAGTGGAATTTAGTTGAACAAACAGCACGACATTTCCTTATGAATTCCTCCACTTGTTGCCAAGTGACAGAAAAGTCTTTTTTCAAACCTTTGCTATTGACATGATGTTTTTTATGAAATTTTGAGGCCTCCAGGATATTTTCTATCAATGGTTGATCACCTTCATCAATGTCTTGTGCTAGAAGGCCTGGACGACCTGTATGGGATCAGATGTGATATATACCATTATACATATGTGTGTATAATGATTCCTATTCCTGATTATTTCTTGTAACTGAATAAATAATAAAGTCAATTCTGTATCATCTGGTATAAATTCAGCAGTTTCAATATGCAAAACAACTCTTTCTACACATTGTGAATCAGTAACTATGTTAAGATCTTCCATAAAATCCTTTAGTACCATGAGAATAGCATATAATTCTGACTTCTGGACAGAACCATAAGGGCTTTGAGCCACTTTACTTAAATTTTCTGATTTATAACCTGCCTTTCCTGATTTATGTGCATCAGTAGAGAATGTAGGGGCTCCAGATATTGGTGTTTCCCTTACAATGCAAGGAAGGATCCAGTTAGTTCTCTTTATAAATTGAATTATCTTACTTTTAGGATAATTGTTGTTAATTTCTCCCAAAATATTGCTGCAAGTGCTTTTGTGATGATATATTATTTATGATTTACTAAAGCTTCCCTGAGGACTCAGAAAGCAAAGTCAGCCTCAATCTGTAGAGATCAGGCAGTGGTGGTACACACCTTTAATCCCAGGACTCAGGAGACAAAGGCAGATGATGGATCTGTCTGAGTTCAAGTTCACCCAGGGCCACATGAGATAGAATCAGTCTAAAAGACAAACAGAACTCACACCTTTAATCCCAGCCCTAGAGAGATATAAAAGATAGAAGCAGGGTCTTCAGTAATTAGTTTCTAGCCACATTGAGGAGAGCATAGCAGTCTGAGTGAATCTAAGGAGCAGTGAAGTCCGAACAGTTTGAGGATGGCCCCTTTGGTCTGAGCTGAGGAAGAAGTAAGAGCTAGTAACTGGCTGCTTTGCTTTTCTGATCTTCAGCTTGAAGCTTGAATCCCAATATCTGGGTCATTTATTTTCATGCCACACTCTTTGCCAAGGTTCGCTTTCTGTCTATAATTTCTCAATTTCATCATTAGTAAATGGTACTACAATTTCTGCAGGGTCTAGTCCTGCTAATTGACAAAGTCTCAATTTTCCTTTTTGAATCAACTCAGAGATATTTTCCATGTAAGTTTTTTTTTTACTCTGTTTATGTGATAAAAAGATCCATTCTAAGATAATGTCTTCCCTCTGCATTAACATTACTGTAGGAGAATTCTTAGAGGGTAAAGTAACCAAAGTGCAATCTAGCTTTGGATCCAAATAATTCACATGTGCATACTGTAATTTCCTTTTCACCAAAGCCAATTCTCTCTCAGCTTCAGCTGATAATTCTCTAGAATTATTTAAGTCCTTGTCACCATCTAAGATCTTGAACAAATTATTCAGTTCATTTTTTCCTACTCCAATAGTGGATCTTAGATAGGAAATGTCCCCTAGCAATCTTTGAAAGTCATTAAGAGTCAGCAATCAAAGTGAGGGGTTGGTGGCGCACACCTTTAATCCCAGCACAAGGGAGGCAGAGGCAGGCAGATCTCTGTGAGTTTGAGGCTAGCCTGATCTACAGAGTGAGTTCTAGGACAGCCTCCAAAGCTACAGAGAAACCCTCTCTTGAACCTCCCCCCAAAAGAGTCAGCAATCAAACTCTCCTAATTTGCACCTTTTGGGTTCTGATTTTCTGTAGACCTATTTTATATCCTGAATAATTAATAGATTCTTCTCTTTGTATTTTTTCAGAAGGAATTTGTAATACCCAACAGGGCAAAATTTTCTTTACTTCTTCAACCATTCTTTCTTTCTTTCTTTCTTTCTTTCTTTCTTTCTTTTTTTTGGTTTTTCAAGACAGGGTTTCTCTGTGTAGCTTTGGAACCTATCCTGGCACTTGCTCTGGAGACCAGGCTGGCCTCGAACTCACAGAGATCCGCCTGCCTCTGCCTCCCGAGTGCTGGAATTAAAGTCGTGTGCCACCAACACCCGCCTCAACCATTCTTTCTTAAATAGCTACATTCGAGTCAGCTAATAAAATATCATCAATATAATGGTAAATTATAGATTGAGGAAACTGCTTACATATTAATTCCAATGGCTGACTTACAAAATATTGCCATAGGGTGGGGTTATTCAACATTCCCTGTGGGAGAATTTTCCATTGATATCTCTTAACAGGCTGAGAATTATTATAAGTAGGAACTGTGAAGGCAAATTTTTCTCTCTTTTTCTTGCAAAGGTATGGTGAAGAAACAATCTTTTAAATCAATAACTATAAGAGGCCATCCTTTTTGTTTTGTTTTGTTTTTTTGAGACAGGGTTTCTCTGTGGCTTTGGAGGCTGTCCTGGAACTAGCTCTTGTAGACCAGGCAGTAATAAAGAAGGCAAAGGAATTCAAGATTGTAGAGAGCCCATTGGCTGAATCACCTTCTTAATGGCTCTTAGATTGAAAGACCCCAACTCAAACCCAGCCTGATACCCACCAGCATGTATTTGAAAATCACTCTGACTACACACATAGCTCTGGGAAAAAAAAAAAAAAAAACATGTGAAATGGTCGGTCATGATGACCAGTCTCTGGAAATTATTATTACTAGTTTCCAAGGAATGTTATCTTCAACAACTGTCTGGTTTCTAAAAATTATTATGGGTTACCCTGCTCCAGAGCACCCAAGTTTTAAAAATAAGTATAAGTCACTCTGTTCCTGGAAAAACACTAGCTGTCTCATGGCCTTGCAGGTGTAAAAACCAAAATAACATTCCAAACCCCTCGTGGGCAAAATTGTAAGTTCAGTTCCTAACCAATCAGTAAATGACTCATGTATGTTATAGCCAATCAATATGTTGTCATACTCCTGCCTAGTGACCAAAAAGATAAAAACTGTTTGCTTTGGAAACTCGGGGCTGTTCTCTTCCCAGGGAGCGAACCCAACGTGTTGGAATAAAATCCTTTTGCTTTTGCATCGAACTTGTGTCCTGTGAGTGACTCTGTGGGGTGCATATCCCAGCATTGGACTTCACTTTGGGATCCAACAAGATCTGTTACCATTCTCCATTTTTCAGAGTTCTTTTTAATAACAAGTACAGGAGAATTCCAAGGGCCGGTTGATTCTTCAACATGCTGAGCATTTAGCTGCTCCTGTACCAGGTGTTCTAAGACCTACAGTTGTTAAAGGCCATTGCTTAACCCATTTAGGTTTGTCTGTCAACCTTTTTAAAGGTAGAGCTGTTGGTGACTTTGAAAGATCAGCAGCTGTTGTGCCCTGTTCTTGTACAACCTGAATGGTCAGCGACTGTTCATTATAATATCTTCTAATATTTTTCCTAGAAACATACATTAATGTATGGTTTATTTCTGAGATTGGAGGAATGTTAATCTCAGTGTTTCATTGCTGTAACAAATCATGTCCCCAAAAATTCATCGCTATGTTAGCCACATCTGGCTTTAATTTTCCTCTCTGTCCTTCTGGCCCTATACATTCAACCCATCTTGTGTTCTGTTTTACCTGAGATAAATTTCCAGTCTCTAAAAGCTGAACATTTACTTTCTGAAGAGGCAAATTTGGATGGAAAGATTCTGGTGCAATTATTGTCACATCTGAACCTGTGTCTAAAAGACCTTCAATGATGATATCATTTATTTGTATTTTTAATTTTGATCTCTGTTCATTTATAGAAGTTTGCCAAAATATTTGCTTTACAGTTTCTCCTGAATTTTTTGGTTCTCTCTTCTATAGCTTTTCTATCATCCAGAGGAATATGGTTTCTTATAGCAGATATTAGGTTCTTTAATTGCTCTGGGAAGGAGTTTTCTTCATGGTTACAGGAAATGACTGAACTGAATTTGGTATGGGGGTCTGAAAGAGGCCCCTCAAGGTCTTTCCAGACAGCAAAGGGTTACCTTGACTGTCCCTTGTTGACCTACATTCATTTGTCCAATTCCTGCCTATGCCAATATCTTCTGCATAATCCAAAAGGGAGAGGTGCTCTGTTTGAATTATGCTTAGAAAAAGATTGTTTCAAGGAATGCCTTGCCTATAATCCCTTTTTAAGTGACTTTGTTTGTCACAATTGAAACACTTGACATTTCAATCTCTTAAAATCACCTGTCCTATTCATGCATCATCAGGGTTACGAGATATCTCAGATCCATTCCAAGGGTGCTGATCTTGCCTCTAATGGCCTAATTACCCTTTTACATTGTGAATTACAATTTTCAAAAGCCAGAGATTCCATTATTATGTGTCTAACTTCTGAATTTAGTATCATTCTATTTACTGGTGAAATCAGTCTTTGTAAGAAATCCATGAAGGCTTCCTTTGGGCCCTATATAAGTTTAGTAAATGATTCCATTTTCTTTCCTACTTCTCCAATTCTGTCCCAAACATTCAAAGCTGCTGTGTGCCATAAAGCCAGGGTATGGTCATCATAAAGAGATTGCCTTTGTGCATCAGTGTAATCTCCCTCTCCCAGAAGTTGGTCTTGGGAGATTTCCATATCTCCAGCCCTACTTCATTGTTCAATAGTCTTAGCCTCATCTTTCCACCAGGTCTTCGATTGTAACTGAGGACCAGGTTCCAAAATTGTTTTAACCAAGTCTCTCCAGTCTCTAGGGATAATTCTATTTCAGGTTGACCACGAATTTAACATCTGCTTCACAAAAGGTGAATGCATGCCATGTGAGACTATCACGTCCTTGAAACTCCTTAAATCTAACATTTCCACAGGAGTCCACTTAACTCCTGCACCGCCTAGGGGATATCTATCATTTGGTAGTTGTTCCTGTAAGGTGACTGAATGAATTAAAGATAATTGTTCGAAAACCTTAAGTTATTCCTCTCTAACCTTACAATGCAACACTGAAATTGGTTCTGCATTGAATTCCTCTCTCTGGGTCTGACTATCTTTATGATCTGTTTTATTAAGTTTTTCTAAAAATTGTATCTTAGCACTCATGTTAACCAACTTTTTTAGTGATAGAAAATGATGAAACTGATAATATTTATAATTGACATAACATAACTCCCATTTAAATTAGTTATTCTCTCATTTAACTGTTCCATTTTCAAACCATCCAGTGTATTATCATACAGAGACCTAAATCCCTCCATTCTAATGGTTTTTTTCCATTTTCTAATGTGGGAAAACTCTCTCTTTTTTAAAAAATAATTCCCCCTTTAAGAGTTCCCAATTGTCTCAGCAAACGTGCCAAGGAAGATGTTGAAGCTTCAGACTGTGTAGCACGTCTGATCAGAGAATACAGGCAGTGAACAACCTGGCTGAGAACAGCTGCAGCTTCTAGTGTGTAGCCATGATCTGAGAGTGGCAGCCTGAGGGGGTTGGGAAAGCCTGCAACAAGAGAGAGAGAGAGAGAGAGAGAGAGAGAGAGAGAGAGAGAGGAAGCACATGCAGCAGGAGCTGCCTGAAGGTAGAACCAGCTGTTCTAGGTCAAGTAAGGCAAGTAAATTTGCTTAGAGATGGTGGGAGCCCCACGCACAGCTCCAGCCTGTGTTGGTGGCTGCAAATCCACAGGCAAGCAGCTTTTTCGTGAATTCATGCCTTAAAGTTGGGTGCCAAAACGTAGCATGAGTTCTGATAGGCTTTAACAATAAAAGCCCAGAGTCAAATGGGGGGGGATGCTGAAAGAGCAGAGAGACGAAGGAGGAAACCATTGCCACACCTTACCTCACTAACTTCCCAGATGCAAAGAGACTGAGCTCCTGTCTCCTCCTGCATTATCACTTCCTCTCTCTGCCAACTACATCACTTCCTGTCTGTCTGTACAGACCTCCAGACCTCTATGGTTAACTAGTAGCTAGCTTCTCCCTGTGATCTTCAGGCAAGGTTTATTTGTTAGAGTATAAACAAAATATCACTGCAGTAGAGAGTGGTGTTGGGAAGATGGTGGAGGGTGGTGAAGGATGGTTGAGGGTGGTGGTGGAGGGCTGTGGTGGGAAGATCATGGAGTATGATGGAAGAATGGTAGAGGACATTCATTGGAAGGTGGTGGTGAGAGGATGATGGGAGGATCCAGAAAGTGTGCAGGAAAGTGTGAGATCATGGTAGGATGGGGGCAAGATTACAAAATGGATTTTCAAGTGTGTGACAGGATCAGCCATTGAACACCTTCCACATGGGGCTGTATTAGTTTGCTGTTGCTGTGATAATACCCTAAGAATGTGCTGGAGAGATGGCTCAGCAGTTAAGGACACAAGCTACTCTTGCAGAGGACCCAGGTTAAGTTCCCAGCACCTGAATGATGGCTCACAGATGTAGCACAAATTCTAATAGGTAATAATAATAAAAATTCAAAGTCAGCTACCAGGGGGTGAAAGCTGTAAGATTAGAGAAGCAAAGCAGCCAGCCACTAGAGTTCTTACCTCTCCCAATGCTCTGACCAAAGGGGCCATCCTGTCCTCAGACTGCATCCCCACACTGCCTCCCCACACTGCCTCCCCACACTGCCTCCTCACACTGCCTCCTCACACTGCCTCCTCACACTGCATCCCCACACTGCATCCCCACACTGCATCCCAAACACTGCATCCTCACACTGCATCCCCACACTGCATCCCCACACTGCCTCCCCACACTGCCTCCTCACACTGCCTCCTCACACTGCCTCCTCACACTGCATCCCCACACTGCATCCCAAACACTGCATCCTCACACTGCATCCCCAAACTGCCTCCTCTCACTGCATCCCCACACTGCCTCCTCACACTGCCTCCTCACACTGCATCCCAAACACTGCATCCTCACACTGCCTCCTCACACTGCATCCCCCACACTGCATCCCAAACACTGCATCCTCACACTGCATCCCCAAACTGCCTCCTCACACTGCATCCCCACACTGCATCCTCACACTGCCTCCTCACACTGCCTCCTCACACTGCATCCCAAACACTGCATCCTCACACTGCATCCCCAAACTGCCTCCTCACACTGCATCCTCACACTGCCTCCTCACACTGCATCCTCACACTGCCTCCTCACACTGCATCCTTACACTGCATCCTTACACTGCATCCCCACACTGCCTCCTCACACTGCATCCTCACACTGCCTCCTCACACTGCCTCCTCACACTGCCTCCTCACACTGCATCCCCACACTGCATCCCCACACTGCCTCCTCACACTGCATCCCCACACTGCATCCTCACACTGCCTCCTCACACTGCATCCTTACACTGCATCCCCACACTGCATCCTCACACTGCACCCTCACACTGCCTCCTCACACTGCCTCCTCACACTGCCTCCTCACACTGCCTCATCACACTGCATCCTTACACTGTATCCTTAGACTGCATCCTCATACTGCTTCAGACTAACTGCTGCTGAGACTGCACTGCTCCTCAGACTGCCATCAGCTCCTGTCTCCTCCTACCTTACATTCTTCTCTCCACCCAGTCATACCTCTTTCTGCCTCCACCTTCTTAGGGCTGGGATTAAAGTCATATGACTCCAAGTGCTGGGATAACCTTTGAGTGAACTCTGTTTCTCTTTTAGACTAGATCAGTTTCATGTAGTCCAGGGTAGCCTTGAACTAACAGAGATCCATTCGCCTCTGTTCTCCTGAGTGCTGGGATTAAAGGTATGTGCCACCACAGCCTGGCCTCTATGGCTAATAGTGTGGCTAGCTTTGCCCTGTGATCGTCAGGCAGCTTTATTTGTTAGATCATAAACAAAATATCACCACACACAATCACCTATAACCCCAGGTCCAGAGGATCCAATGCCCTCTTCAGTCCTCTGTTGGCACTAAAAATACACAGTACATAGACATACATGCAAGCAAAATACCCATACACATAAAATTAAAGAATGAGGAAAGTATTAAAAATACCCTAACAAAAAACCAATTAAAGGAGAAAGGGTCTATATTTATTCACATTTTGAGGAGCACAGCCCAGAAATCATGGCAGAGTAAGCAGTTGCTGGCCACATCATATCCAGTCAGGAAACAGTGATGAATGCTGGGACTCAGCTCACTTTCTCCCTCCCCACCCTTACCCTCACCCCTTCCAGAAACAGGGTTTCTCTGTGGAACAGCCCTGGCTGTCCTGGAACTCGCTCCTGGAACCATGCTGGCCTCGAACTCACAGAGATCCTCCTGCCTCTACTTCCCGAGTGCTGGGATTAAAGGTGTGGCCACTACACCCAGCTCACACTCTCTTCCTTTTATTCAGGCCGGGAAAGGTGCCATTCACACTTAGGCGGGGTCTTCTTACCTCAGTTAACCTAATCTATACAACCCTTCACAAGCTGAGCTCGAGACTCTCTACTAGGTAAGTATCCATCTTACCTCTTGCCCATTAGACACCTAAACTTATCATCTTTAAGTCTGAACCGTCCTTCCCTTGTCCCCAGAGGCTCACAGCCATCTCCTAACACAGAAAACATCCCACCCAATTCCAAAGGTCACTTGTAGGCTTTAACAGTTCTAACACTGTTGGGGGAGTCCACGAAATCCCTAATTGTGAAGGCCTACAAAATCAAACACAATTTCATCCTGCTGATACACAAAAGCACACAATAAACAATTCTAAAAAGGAAAGTGTAGGATATGTTAACTATCTACCAGTCCAAATAAGAGTATGCCCCTTGGTGCATACACCAACTCCCTCAGCCCCATGTTCAGCATCTGTGGTTTATAGCAGAATCGTCTGGGCTCCAGAGGGTTTAGGTAGCTGCCTGTGTCTGGCCTGTATCAGTCCCATGCTAGAAAGGCCATCTATTCCAGACTGATGTCTTTGGGGCTGCAATTGAAACCAGGTGAACAGCCCGGGGTCCAACCCTGAGTGAGGGACTGTGGATCAGGGAAGTCCTAGCTACCCAGCAGCATTAAGGACTAGACAGAGACATCTTGTCATCTCAGGAAGGCTCTCAGTCAGTACTGGAATGCACAGTTTATTCAAGCATCCTCTTAATAGCTTTCCAAAAGTCGGGGTACTAGCAGACCCCCACATCTATTATCATGTATAGAGCTGATATCAAATATTTCCTTTAATCCTAGAGACACTCCTAAAACTGCACATCCTCACTAGCCTTCTGGCACATTCTACTAGTCCCTAGGCACTTTTCACTAGCCCTCAGGATAGGTGTGGGCCCACCCAGGGCCTAGGTCTATCGTTATACAAACTAGGAGACATTCTCCACCATGGCCAGGCCATCTGGAGGTAACCAGCAGTAACCAGCCAACATCTAAAAGATGTTGATTCGATGGGAGATTCGAGTTCCTGGGATTGAGCTGAGGCCTATATCCGAAATATCATATTGGCTACCTATACCCAACAGGTAGCCCCACCCCTCCATCTCTGCCACCCAAAGCACATGCAACCTTTCTCTTGGGCTCACCCCACTCCACGCCTACAGCTCCCCTATGCTGGTGTACTATGGTCCTAGCATCTACTTCCTCCTGAAGTCTCTACTGAAACATAGTTTGCTTTCACACACAGTGGCCTTTCAAAGCCTTCTTGCAGAGACTCCAGCACTGCCTCCCATTGCCTGGCTCAGTGGCTCTCTCTGGAGCCATAGAGTAAGATTCCAGAGCTCCTCAATCTTGCATCTTTTACACCTGGAAAGCCAGCACCTCATGGATGTGCTGCCAAGCTCTGCTGCCAGTTCCAACACACATTGCATTGTATCAACCTCTGTGTCTTAAAGGCTTCCCTGAGCAGGTGTTGTCAGCAGGGAACTCCTTCAGCTACATTCTTGATTCAGGCTGTCTGCTTTCAGAGAAGTTTGCACTTATATAAATTGGAGCCTTTGATGGGATCTTGCCCTGAGGGCACACTGCCTATCATCCTGTAGGGCAGGAGGCTTTCTCTTTTTCGGTATATGGTTTGACGGCAACTTTAAAGTTGTGTGTGTTCTTTTCCTCGATATATTAGTCAGAATTCTCTAGAGGAATATGACTTATAGAATTAATATGAGACACACAAAATCACACACACACCCACCCACACACACACCCACACATACACACACACACACACACACACACACACACACACAGAGTGGAGGAGGGGTATTTGAACGGCTTGTGGGCTGTGTGATCCAGCTGGTCCAACAATGGCTGTCTACCAACAGAAGGTCCAAGAATCCAGTAGTTATTCAGCCCACGAAGATGGATGCCTCAGCTGGTCTTCAGTATTTTCAGGAACCCTGAAGAAGTAGGCTTTGATGCCAGTGAAAGAATAGACTTGCTAGTGAGAGTGAGAGCCAGCTTTGTTCTTCCATGTCCTTTACAGAGGCTGCAAGCAGGTGTGGCCTGGATTAAAGGTGGATCTTCCCACCTCAAAGATCTGTATTAGAAGTGTGTCTTCCCACTAAGAATTATTTAATTAAGAAAATTCCCTCTCTGGGCAGTGGTGGCGCACGCCTTTAATCCCAGCACTCGGGAAGCAGAGGCAGGAGCATCTCTGTGAGTTTGAAACCAGCCTGGTCTACAGAGCTAGTTCCAAGATCGCTAGGGCTACACAAAGAAACCCTGTCTAGAAAAAAATAAGAAAGAAAAGAAAAATCCCTCACAGGCATTTGTTGTAGAATATTACTTTTGTTTATGCTGAATTTGTTTAACATGTGTGTTTAATTATGTAAAGATATGTGGCATCTGTTTTACCTTGCCTGCCTAAGGCACCTGGTCGGTCTAATAAAGAGCTGAGTAGCTGTTGATATTTTCTCCATCTAGACTCAGTCCCACTGGACCAGTTTCTCTCCACCCAATAGAGTCCCCGAAGCCGCTATGAAATAACCACTTTAAGACTTAATATCTATTTATAATTGTTTGATCATTGGCTTAGGCTTCTTACTGGACAGCTCTCTCTTAATTTTCAACCCATAGCTATTAATCTGTGTATCTTCACATGGCCTTATCTTACCGGAGGATGCCCAGGCATCATCCTACCTTCCTGTTAGCTACAAGGGGTCTGTCAACTCTACCTATTACCTTTCTCTATCCCTGCTTGGACTTCCTGCCTGGCTAAATCCTGCCTGCCTATTGACCAAACAGCTTTATTTATAAACCAATAAGAGAAACATATATTTACAGCAAACAGAAGGACCTCCCACATCAAATAGCCAATAGTTGTGCAGAGAGAGGTTAGGCAGGGCTGGCAGGCAGAAAGAATAAATAGGAGGAGACATCTAGGCTCAAAAGAAAGAATAAAAGAAGAGTAAGAGGAGGAGGAAAGAACAAGGGACACGCCCAGGGCAAGAAGCTGGGCAGATGCCAGACAGACAGACTTAGAGAAGCAGTGAAAATAAGACATACAGATTAATGGTTATGGTTGATATTTAAGACAGAGCTAGCAAATAAGAAATCCTAGTCATTGGCCAGCAGCACTGTAACTAACATAAAACTCTGTGTGTTATTTGGGGGCATATAATGGGTGTGTATAATGTGGCGGCAGAACTCAGACTGCTGGCGGAAAGAGTTATTGTTAAAATGGTGCCCACATGGTTTTACGAACTTCCACATAAAAACTTCACAAAAGCTTAAAATGGGATTTTAGAAGCAAAAGAACAGAGACAAGCATGACTCTTGGTAGCAGCATTTTCTCCGGTGGTCTCTGTTTTGCTAGAGACAAGCAGAGACTTGCTAGGCTCCTTTAAGGGAGGTTTCCTGACTCAGCATAAGCAGAAAAAAAACTCAGGGCTCTTGCTAACAATTCAATGGCGTGTACGAGCAGCTGGCTCTCCAAGCCTGTTGCTTGATGACAGCATAGACCAAGGCAGTGAACACAGCTCTCAGTGCTGGTGGTAAATGTACTCCCGCCATCATGAAAAGACAGAGGCTAAAACAGCCATGGCTTTAATTTTAGCAATGTTGTTTAGCAGATAAAAGACTGCGTAGCCAGAAAAAAGTAAAGATTTACAATAAAGAAGATTCAGATGAAGAAAAACCTCTAAAGGTTTACAGTGTGCTTAAAAATATACGTAGGCTTGTGAGAGAAAAAGAAACAAGATAAAGTGTTAAAAAAAAAAAGGAAGAAGAAATAGAGAAGCCGGTTGTGGTGGCGCATGCCATTAATCCCAGCACTCAGGAGGCAGAGGCAGGAGGATCTCTGTGAGTTCAAGGCCAGCCTGGTGTACACAGTGAATTCAAGGGCAGCCAAAGTTACACAGAGAAACACTATCTCATAAAAGGAAACCATAAAAGTAAAAGAAATAGAGTAATGAAAAAGCCTCGTAAAGATGGAAAATTAATCCAACTTATATATTTTTAGAATGCTTTGACTTCAAAATTTAAAAATAAGGACTGGTTACTTGGGAAAGAGTTTTTGCTTGTGTTTTCACAGAAAATAGAAAGCTATGGATTCCTTGCAGACTAATATGGTTTGATCAAGCAAGACCCCCTGAAGCAGTGGCCCAACTGATCCTACATCTAAAACAACTGAGATTATGCAGCCTTGCAGACTACAAAAACAAGGACCTGGCCAGGTTTCTGTGTTTTATCATGATCCCCATGGTATGGACATTGCCCCCAACCAGCAGTAAGCAGTTTGGAATGAATGATGCCCAAATTCCCAAATATTGTTTACAAATGTTTGTTTTCATTTAAATGGGGTTGGTTATAAATGGTAATAATCACAGTCAGTCTCTTTTTAAAGGGAAAAGGGAGAATAGGATATAGAAATGAATACTTGGCATTGGTATGGATTTTCATTTATTGATACAACTTTAAGGTCAATTTTGTGATATGCATATTTATCCTCTTGTTTAGGTATTATGTTTATACTGATCTTTTAAAATGTAATGCATAATTAAATACATATTATATAGTTACCTATAATAGTCAAAACTTATAATTAGGTTAGTTAGGTTTTCTAGATATACAGAGATGTATTTGAGATGGATAGATATTCTTCAAGCCTTTCAAAGACCTACAGAAGATACAGCATTTAAATGTTTAGGGTTTTTCATGGCAGTGAGACACAACTGCTCCTGACACACCAGTTACATCTGAGAGGAAGAATGGCATTGAAGAAACTCGTTATGGAGTTTGCCTTTTACATGGCAAGATTAGCCATTTGGGCAAGAAACTGCTCTTGCCTGGACTGTTTGATAAACTGGACATGCAGGACCCATAGGAAACTGACTGCTGAACTTGCAAAACAAGACAGTCCTAAAGGGTTCCTGCTTCATGGCGAAGTCTGCCAGACACACTGTGGCCTATGGGCTGAAGATGGATGCCCCAACGTTACAGAGGAACTTTGGGTGACTGTCCAGGTAGTGAGATGTCTCTGTCAGATCTAGAGTTTATATATTATCCTTCTGTGGTCTTTGATGGAGTTGAAGAGAGATAGTTATGGTTATAGTTTTCTTTAGTTATTATAAAAGATAAGCTAATATAAGATTTTAGACTCACAAAGATAGGATAGATGATAGAATATTTTCTTTAAATCTTGCTAAATGTTAATGAACTAAATATTGTAACTATAGTCCTTACTTGATAACTGTTTTGTTATATATTTTACTATGTTAATGTTAAAACCCTTCTTTTTATTTAGACAGAAAAGAAGAGATGATAGGGGAGGTCCTTCTGTGTATGTTTATCTTATTGGTTGGTGAATAAAGCACTGTTGACCAATAGGGGAGCAAGATAGGTGGAACTAGGAGTCGAGGAAGAGTCTGGGAAATGTAAAGAGAAGTCTTGTGATCCAGGCAAGAAGTGATATAGCAGGCAGACTCAGAATATAAGCAGGGACAAGCAGGAAATAGCTCTATTCCTCCTCCTCCTCCTCCTCCTCCTCCTCCTCCTCCTCCTCCTCTCTTCTCTGGGAGCGGCCATGTGAGCCCGACAAGAGAGGACACATGCTGCCAGTGTCCTCAATCAGATAAATCTTTATAAAATATATAGATTAATAATTATGGTTGATACTTAAGACAGAGCAGATAAGAAATTCTAGTCATTGGCTAGCAGCATTGAAACTAATATAAGTCTCTGTGTATTATTTTGGGGCCCTAACGTAGTGGGCGGAACTCAGGCGGCTTGGCAGAAAGATTTATCATTACACTCCTGTCTTGAAAGTCCTCTGTCAAATAAATGCATCCATTAACTTGTTTATTTGTTTATTATTTTATGTGTATGGGTATTTTCTCTGCATATATGTCTGTGCATCATGTGTGTGCCTAAATGCCCTCAGAGTTCAGAGGAGGGCATTGGATCCCATGGGACAGGATTTACGGATGATTGTGAGCCACCATGTGGGTGCTAGGGACTTAACATGGATCCTCTGCAAGAGTAGCCAGTGTTCTAACCACTTAGCAACCTCTTCAGCCCTGTGTCCATTAACCTTAAATTTAACCTTACTCAAGTTCTCAGGACAAGGTAGAATGTGGCCAGATTCTTTGGCTACCCCTTAGGCCTCCTTACCCTCTAACACCTCGTGAGCCAAGCCTCCACAGTCCTTATGGATTTTCCCCAACGTTATATTCTTCTGAGCATCTATCAAAACAGACCATTAGGCTCTGCTCACATTTGAGGACTTTCCTAGGCCTAGCTTCCACTCTTCCACATTCCTCCCACAAACTGTTCCAAAGATCCAAGAACCACATGGTCAGGTCTATGAAAGCAATGACTCCACTGATTGTTCCAGTCCTCTCCTGGTCCCTGCTGCCATGTCTAAATGTCCTGACAAAGCAGCCTAAGGCAGAAAGGTTTGCTCTGGCTCACAGTTGAAGGGTGCAGTCCAGGATGGGGGAGTCACGCCTACAGGAGCATGAAGCAACTGCCACACGATGTCTGCAGTCAGGAAGTACAGATATGAGCACTGGTGTCGGCTGGCTCACTGTCTCCTTTTCATTCAGTCTAGGGTTCCCAAAACATGGAATGGTGGATGTTTTGCACATAATTCCTGTGCTGGTTAGTTTAATGCCAACTTGACACAAGCTAGGCTCATCAGAAGGGACCTTCAACTGAGAAAATGCCTCCAGAAGATAGGGCTGTAGGCAAGACTAAAGGCATTTTTCATAATTAATGATTAATGGGGTAGTGCCTGGACCAATGTGGGTGGTGCTATCTTTGGGCTGGTGGTTTGGGGTTCTATAAGAAAGCAGACTGAGCAAGCCACAGGAAGCAAGTCAGTAAGCAGCACCCCTCCATGACCTCAGCATCAGCTCCTGCCTCCAGGTTCCTGCCCTGCTTGAGTTCCTGTCCTGACTTCCTGGGATGATGATGTGATGTGGAAGTGTGAGCCAAATAATCCCTTTCCTCTCCAACTTGCTTTGATCATGGTGTCTCATCACAGCAACAGTGACCCTGATGAAGACCCTCACAGTGAAGGAGGATCTTCCCACCGCCACTGTCCCAGTCTCCGCAATCCCCCTCAGGCACAGCCAAGGCTTGGCTTATAGGTGATTCTATAAGCAGCAGTTCTCAACCTTCCTAACACTGTGACCTTTAATGCAGTTCATCCTTTGGGGGTGACTCCGAACACAAAAATTACCTTACTACCTACTTCACCTAACTCCCACCAAGTTGATAGTAGATAATAACCACTACAGGGACTGTGCTGAGATTCCACACACCTTTTGTCTATTTCTTTTTAATTAATAGACAGTCGACAGCACAGACTCAGTGAACTGCTGTGTAACTGCAGTAAAATTCAGGTATCAAACTAATTGTATTATAAATCTTAGTTCTATGTCCTCAACACTTTGCAGGGTTATGCAACCACTGCATTTATTATTCTGTCATCCCAAGAAGTACTCCCATCCCCGTGAACAGTCACCCCAAGTCCTCCCCAGCCCACAGCATCTGTGAATCCACTTCCTATCTCTGGAGCCCCGTACTATATAGCTTTTTTGGTACCTGATTCTCACTTATCACAACACACTTATGGTCCTTCCGTGTGCACCAGAGTCTTGCTCCTGTTCACAACTGGATAGTATTCCAGCAGGTGGAGCAGCCACCTACGTGTCCATCATTCATGTATAGACAACCTAGTTCTTTCTACATTTTGATGTTTGAACAATGCAGATATGGACAAGTTTTGTGAGGTAATGCTTTGTGATTTTCCTGCCTTTTGTGTGTGCCTATAAGCAGAAACAATGGATCTACAGTTACCTTTCTAAGGGACCCCTCTTCCCGCACATTGCTGCACGGCAGCTAGCTGTACCATGTGATAGTCATTCCCAGCAGCCTTTGGCTGACTTCTGTAGATATGAAGCATTTTCATTTGAGTTTTCCTTGTGCTGGGTAGTATAAGTGGTTTCTGTGAGTGTCCTGGCCACTTGAGTCTTTGGAGCAGCAGTTCTCAACCTTCCTAACACTGTGACCTTTAATGCAGTTCATCCTTTGGGAGTGACTCCGAACACAAAAATTACCTTGTTGCTACCTACTTCACAACTGTAATTTTGCTACTTGTTACGAGAGGTTCTTGTCCCGGCTGTGTCCCACTGCCCTGGAGCACCAAATAAACACACAGACGCTATTTTATAAACTGTTGGCTGGTGGCTAGGGCTTTTTATTGGCTATCTCTGTCTTCATTATTAGCCCATTTCTACCAATCCACGTATTGCCACAAGGCTGTGACTTACCCATTAATGATCCAATGTGTTGTTACTCTTTTGGCAGCATTGCAACTCTGTCTGGCAGGCTCACTCTGCCTACCTTTCCCGGAATTCTCCTTGTCTCCTAGACCTGCCTATCTTCCTGCCTCATTGGCTGAACAGTGTTTTATTCATTAACCAATAAGAGAAACCTATATACAGGAGGACAACCCCATCAGCTACTGTTATAAATCATAATGTAAATATCTGACACTCTACCCCTGTGAAAGGATCATTTGGCCCTGAAGGAGCCACAACCCACACAGGTTGAGAACCATTGCTCCAGAGACTGTTCAGTTCTTGCTCATTCAGCATATTTTATAAATTCTGGGCATTTGACCCTTTGGAGATTAGAAAGCTCATGTACCTTGTCACTGACAGCCACCTTCCATGAATGAGATCACTGATGTCCCCAGCGGCTTCTGTCCCCACTGTGGCCACCCTGTATCCTGCCTGTCCCACAATTCATGTTGTGTGAGATGAAAACAGGAAAATTATACCTTGTAGGTCAAGGGTTCTGTTTACAGTTGAGACACTGAAGAATAAAGTCCTGGCTGGGTAGTGGCGGTGCATGCCTATAATCCCAGCACTCAGGAGGCAGAGGTGAATGGATCTCTGAGTTCGAGACCAGCCTGGTCTACAGAGTGAATTCCAGGACAGCCAGGGCTACATAGAGGAACCATGTCGGGGGGGGGGGGGGAGCAAGTCCCTGTTTGTCCTGTGTTAAGTCCATGCAAGTTTAGTTTTCTATTTTTAATTAAGAAGATCCTGTTTGTCCTGTGCAGGTTGAGGGTTCTGTTTGCAGTTAAAGATTAAGTTTCTGTTTGTCCTGTGTTAGGTCTGATTGCAACACCTTTCCATGATTCCTTACCCTTGTTTCTTCTCTTTCTTTGTATCTAATAATGTACAACCACCAGCCCTCTCACCTCTGTAAACACCTTAATTCTCATAAAAGGATCCCAAGAAGCCAGCAGTTCTCTCAAATCCTGACAGGGTGAAGCAGCTGGCTGATCAGTCCCAGTGCACCCCAAAATACAGCTTGCTTTAATCAGACAATCGTAGACTTAGCTGTTTCTCCTCTCAGTTCTCAGGGTTAACAGCTAGGGCAGCAACACAGTAATTCTTCAGCCTCCTCACAGGCCTCAGGTCTTTCACTCTGTGTGTGTGCTCTGGAGCTGAGTCCCCTCTGCCCAGATCTGTGTGTTTGGGAGTGGGTAATGGTGGGTACTCTGTACCTCAGGAGCCTGGCAACCTCAGTCTTTTCAAATGTTCACTGCAAACTCTGCACCCCCTCATCAGACAGTGCCAGCCCCACCCCATCTCCATTCTGCCCCACAGACATCTGGCAATGGGGGTGAGAGGGCCTTCTAAAATATCATCCCATCGCCTGGGATGGCGAGATGGGTAAAGGTGCTTGCACCTAAGCCTGACAACCTAAGTTTGAAGCCAGGGACCTGATGGTGGAAGGAGAGAACCAACTCCCCTTGAGTTGTCCTCTGACCTATACACACACACACACAAACATACACACACACACACACACACACACACACACACACACACACACACACACTAAATAAATAAATAAATACATAAATATTAAAAAATCTGTTTCGAGACAGAGTCTCATTATGTACCCCTGGCTGGCCTAGAACTTGCTGTGTAAACCAGCCTGGCCTCTGCCCACCATCTGATCCATCTCCCTCTGCCCACCCCAGGAAAATAATAATAATTGGTAGTTGATAGGGGAGGTCCTTCTGTGTATATGTTTGCCTTATTGGTTGATAAAGTACTGTTGGCCAACAGGGAAGCAAGTTAGGTGGGACTAAGAGTTGAGGAAGATTCTGGGAAATGTAGTAAAGAGAAGTCTTGTGATCCAGGCAGGAAGTGACATAGCAGACAGACTCAGAATATAAGCAGGGACAAGCAGGAAATCGCTCTCTTCCTCCTCCTCTCTTCTCTGCAATCACCATGTGATCCCGGGAAGAGGACACATTCCACTGGTCCTCAATAAGATAAGTCTTGCCGGGCATTGGTAGCGCACGCCTTTAATCCCAGCACTCGGGAGGCAGAGGCAGGCGGATCTCTGTGAGTTCAAGGCCAGCCTGGTCTCCAGAGCGAGTGCCAGGATAGGCTCCAAAGCTGCACAGAGAAACCCTGTCTCGAAAAAAAAAAAACTCTTTATAAAATATATAGATTAATGCTTAATGGTTGATAATTAAGACTAAGCTAGCAGATAAGAAATCCTAGTTACTGGCCAGCAGCATTGTAACTAATATTAATCTCTGTGTGATATTTTGAGCACCCATGTGGCCGTGGGGCTCGGGTGGCTTGGCCGAAAGATTTATCTTTACAGGTAGTTTTCAAACCCAAGACAAAAAGCTGAGGTGACCATCAACATATCAAAAATGATCCTGGTCTCCAGGTTCTCCCAGCATCCTCAGTCCCTACCCATTACAGGGCCCTTCTAGCTGGCATGTCTACCCTACCCTAAATTCTCCAGCCCAGGGGCTGGGCTTCCCATTTTAATGACCCCTCTCTCTCCTCTCTCTCTCTCTCTCTCAGGCCACCTGGCATACCTGGTTCCCCTCTCTCCCTTCCCCTCCCCCACTCCTCACATGGTTCAGAGTCATGTCCACTCCAGACTCTCCAGGTGTCCCTGACTCTGGCTTTGGCTCTCTTTCCACAACAAACTTTCTCCTCCACCTAGGAGCCTTTTTATTTCATTCATCTGCTGCCAAAACCTAGGACCAGTCCTTTCCTTTCCTTTTTTATTTCCTTTTTTTTAATTCATCTGGTGCCCAAACCCAGGAAACCTAACAATAACAATATTATTGTTATTATTATTATTTAATTAAAAACAAAACTTTATACCAGAACAAAGTGCACACCAGGCTTGTCCCTGCTCAGGACCCAACCCTTCACTCCCTGACGCTACACACACACATCACCCTCTCCTGTCCCCTCCTGCTCCAGGAAGCCCCTAGTCTCACCCTTGCTGGTAACATAGCCATGTCCTGGCTGGAGCACTGAACTGAGCAGGAGCTTAGACACACAGGGACCACTGTCCCTGTACCATGGAGGCTAGGCTCTGTTGGCTGCCACTGGCCACTTGGCTGCCTGGACCTCCCTTTGTCAGGGTAGCAGGTTCCCAAAGTGGAGAGTGAATGAAAACAAGGACATGGCCACTCCAAGATAGGGTTAAGGGGATGGTTTTTATTGCAGATAGGAGGGAGAGTACAGCCAGAAGCATCTGGAAGAGGCCAGAGCAGAAAGAGAAAGTAGCAGATCAAATATGG